>NW_010374042.1:559953-636689 GCF_000414095.1 Morus notabilis | reverse complement strand
AGAATTAATTATTATTTAAATAATGTGATTATTTAAATTTGAATTTGAATTGTGAACATAATTTAAATTTATCCTTTTAAACTTATTTGATAAGTTGTTCAATTTAGAATTCAAATTAATTTAAGTTTGACTTAAATTCAAATTTAAATTTGAATTAAAATTGGACTACAGGATAAAGGATGATTTCTCTTCCTTCCCTATCCAGAATTGGTGCCACACATAATGGAGAAAAACCCTAGGGTGGCCGACCGCATTAGAGATAAGGTGTAGGAGATTTTTTGTTCCAAATTCAAATAGGAGATAGAGATTTGATTCTTTTTTTAAAGTTTGACATATACTCTTTAAATATGAGAATGATAGAAAATTGTGAACACAATTTTTGAAACATATTTTTCTGCCCTAATAGTAAGAGTGGCCGAATTTCTCAAAAGAAGAGGAAAAGGAAAATTTTTTCTCCCAAAAAATTCCACATCGTGCATGCGTTGGTGTTTGTGGAAAATTTGAGTGTTTGTGGAAAATTTGAGTGTTTATTCAAACCTGTTTTGTCTCATGTGTGCCCACACACACGTCTACGTGGAATCAAGGAATTGACGTGGAAGACTTTGGTTTTCTAAACACAAAGATTGGAGTAAGGACTGTTCGTGGTCAAAGAACTCAAGTTATCATCCGAGTCAGCCTCCAGGTATTTTTCCTAATTGAGTTCTTGACATATAAATTAATGTGATTAATTTATTCGTGCATAAATTAATATAATCTATAGAGTATCTCAAAAGTTTTATGAAATTTTGTTATACACAATCCGCCTCCCCGCCACGCTTCTGCATCCGAATTCGATTCGGTTACCAACATAAAGCCCCTCTCATTGTGTTGATAAATGCTTCCTCACCCTCTAAAGGTTGCGAATTACCACCCTCAACTTCATGCTCCCCTACTAGCGGCTCAGACACGTCACCTTCATTGTCATTCTCATCCATACCTGCTTGAAATGCACCACGGGCGCGCCTACTTGCAAACGCTTCATAGTAGAGCTCATAATTCTTGAGGGGATCCTTACGTGCACACTTCGCCTACTTGTGTGTCTGTTGAACACATAAAACAAATAAATCAAACTCTAGTTACTTTTCATCACATTTTTCACTTTGCGTGCATGTTCAGATTCAGTTTCAGATTTGAACTCAAATCCAAACTATTTCAAATCAAATCATTAATTTAAACCCATAGAATAAACAGACCCTCAATTCACATAAACATTATTTAAGAATGAGAATGGATTGATGCATATAATTGTCAATAATTACTACACCATACCAAGGAAAAAAAATTGTAGGCCTTTGAAGCCTTATCTTGTTTATTTTATTTTGACCATAAGAGAACATATACTAAAACAAAAATTAGCACATGATTACTATACATTATAGGTGGACTCGAGAGTGATTTGCAGCCTAAAACAGAGACAATTGGAACAAGTTCAGATTCGTTTCATGACATATTTGTGTCGACAAGGTTTTTAGTTTAGTCGAGCTTTTGGCGGTCATTTTTTGAAGCTAGACTATTCAGATTAGATTGAAACAGAACAAAAAAGTGCCAATAAGTATTTAGAAGTCATATTGTGATATTTACATAATCTCAGACTCATGTTAAATGTCAGTTAAGTAAGTCGATGTAACTAAAAAATGGCCCAAAATGCAGAAGACTCACAACCCATAAACCTCAGAGACTGGAAGAAAACAAATAAGAATAAGTTAGACAGGTATGAAAAGACGTCCATTCCAAAACTAAAACTCAGTGATCAAGTTTCAAAAAAAGAACATACAAGTAATAAAAATAGAAATAAAGTTTAGGTTGTTGGAACTCATGAACAAGAAGCATATAACACTTTGAAATTATGGAGTAAGTATGCCATATGCTGACCTCACAGAAATCATTCCAATACTCGTTAGTGTAAGTTGGGCTATTCTTGATTGGATCCCATCCTAGTCCGGTATTTGTACAAAGGGTGAGCTCCGCGTTGAATATTTTCTTCAGTCGTTCCTTTGCATCTTTAACGCGGCCTGAAGGAATAGGTGATGAAAAAAGTTGGGACAAATCTTTCACCCATTGTTCCCAATCCGCCGATTCAGGTTGACGGCCCTTGTTGTTTTTATTGTAGTCCGCTAGGCGCATCAAAAGCGCAGTTTTTTATCTCTCAGACCAATAGAAGGTCACGTCATCCTCACTCCGTCACGACATCTAATACATACAAGCAAGACTACCAACCATGAGAACAAAGTGACATATGCGACGAAAAAGAAGAAAGAGGATTAAAGTACATAATCTTTTGATTGGCTTAGATTTGATTATAATCATATCATTTCAGTTTCGGAGCATTATCCTCCTGGAATGGCACTTGTGCTACCAAACCACATAGTAATAGGCGAGGGATTTAAAAGCATAGGTCATAATTGATGAGGACATCAGAGATACAAGGAATACTCACGATCCAATTCAAGTCCCAGGTGGTCCGGTGACAGGGTATCGAGCTAAAAGATTTAAAGAAGAATTGAATAACCTAGTCCAGAGAGTTCTACAATAAGAAGAGAGAGTGTTCACTACTGAGGGTGAACAAAGGCTAGTTTTACTCATTAAAGTTGATCCGGAAGAAAGCCATTCAGACATACACGTCCATTAAGCCATTGCATGGCCAGTTCGCATGTCATTCCAAGATACACGTGTAAGGACAAGACAAAGAGACTTAGGCGCAATTTCTAGCAAGGGATCAAGTCACAATTGCGGATAAAGACTTGATTTCATTATGATTCTATCTTTTTAGATTTAAGGTTTAGTTTTAAACATTTAAATTCTAAATTAGGCGTTTAAAAAGGAAGGAGTTAGACTCAAATTCGGATTCCTTCCCTAGGATTAGCTTTAGGCGTGTTTTATCTTATCTTTAGGTGTTTATCTTCATTTAGGCGCCTACCCCATTAAGGGTAGGGTAGGACTTTTACAATTTTTAAACTATTCATCTTATTTTGGCTATTTAAGGCTAAAATTCGGATTAATAAGAAGTTTTTGATGTTTATTCATATTTGTGAGATATTCTTCTTGAGTTCTTGAAGAAACTTTTTGAACTTATCAAGGTTTCCTTGTGGCGTTCAACTCGACTTATTAAACGGATTTTTCCATACCCGTTTGTGGCGTCTTTCACCATACCAAGGTTCTTGCTTTGCTAAGCAATGGGTCGCGGTTTCCATCAATTCTTGAAGATCTTGAATCGAAATCCCATATTTGGCTATGGGTTTCATCATGTTGTTGGCGGGGTTCGTATCAATAATGCAATAACAAACGACAACACATGACATTCAATCCAACAAAACCTAATTACATGCAGTAGCAACTGATAAATGTCAGAAACCAAAAGGATATCGCTACAACGAGACTGATATGCCAAAAACATCATCACTACCAAAGTACTAAATCCAATAAGAACAAAGAGTTCATCTGCACAACAATGCAATGTGTGAACTCACATATATGTGAAATATGTTATCCTTAATAATTAACTTAAACTCTACTGCCACTTCATGAACATTTCATTTGATACCTTTGATAGCATGTCCATTAGTCTTTTTAGAAGTTTGAATATTGAAAACTTCTAAACCTTGCCCAAATTTACATATCATGTTGTGAAATGGCTTCGTGTCTTTCTTTGGTCTCATAGGTTTAATCATGTTCTTTTTTTCTGCTCTCAGTGAAGGACTTAGGGAGAGATATGATGGGGCATAGCATTTGAAAGTGCTCTAGAAGCTTTTGGTGGAGGGCATAATGATCCTATTAGCATGGCTTTTGGAGGTATGTTGATTTCTTAGCATTGCTTTGTGTTGTTAGTTTAAATCCTGTAGGATGTCCTAGTTATTTGAGTACTTTAATTTAAAAGTTTTGATTATTTAGCAACATGTATTTAGCCAAAGGACGGAGAACGGAGTGGAATATGTTTCTCATCAGATAGTCTCTCATATGTGAAAGTAGGTAGACTATGGATTTATGCTTTAACTTCTATCTGTTTATAGGTCCGGTTTTCCCCAAATTTACTATCGCGTTGAGAGAAATTGGAACATACAAGGAAGTTCTTCCGTTCCAGGTAATTGTTATGATATACTTTTACACTAATCTCTTACTCATGGGGTGTGGAACAAGTGCATCATTATTTGTGGATATACAGAAGTTTGATAGTGTCTGACATGTTTCCTTTTTCCACTCAGGTTAAGCATACGCTTAATGACAGATTACTACAGAACAACATGCAATATGTAGGGGTTATGAACTTTCATATTAACATTTGTTCAAATGTGTAACCAAATCTCACAATTTGAAAGGGCAAAGAGAGGAGGGCTTACCGTGTTCGATCCGGTGGAAGAATGAGTATGCTCCTCCGTCAATAGCCCCAAACATGATTCCGATGAAGTACGAAAAGTTCTCCACCGCCGTCTACGACCGACACAATATCTCCACTGATGCAGAGGTTGAGATCGACGGTGGCGGAGACATTTACACAGAATAACGGCCAGTGGAGGACGTCGGGAACTACTACTTGGAGCTATTTCTCCGTTTTGGGCAAACCGATGAATGGCGAGGAAAGGTGTCCTCGGTCAATAGAACAAGATCTGACTCAAACGGAACAAGATCTGGGTTGCAGCTTCACCACGCGGGGTTATATTCGTCGAATTAGGGAATCATCGCTGTAGATGATGGGAATGGACAGAGAAGAGAGAGCTATCGGGGGAAGGGGGAAGAAAACAAATGAACAAGACAAAGAAACAGTAAGGCGCACAGAGAATCTGAGAGAAAATAGCAGAGTTGTGCATAACTCTTTCACTGTAGCTCAGATTCGAGTTAATGGGAATTCAGTCAGTGGTTGAATTTCAATTTATGGGCATTAACTCAAATTGTGATTTGAATCACAATTCAAATGAAGTTTACCGAACAATAATTTGGGCTGTAGACTCAACTTGAGTTGAGCTTACTCAAGTTGAGTCCACCAAAGGAACACGTCATTAATCTCATATTATCAAAGGGACATAATAACAACTTAATTAGATGGGCCATTCTCACGTTACACTGTTTCGAGGTCAAGAAATTTTAGCTCTATCACGTTGCTGGAAAAAAGAAACATTAGAATGTGGCAGGTAGGACATACATATCCACCGCCTTTAATTCACTTTGTTTCTAATATGTTAAACGCAAATGTATATATGTTTTGTTTTGTTTCCTCAAAAAAAAAAAAAAAATAGTTTTGTAATTTCTCAAGACTATGACAAGCCATTTTCCTTCTTTAATTTCCTTTCTTCCTCCTCCACAAATTTGTGGACCTTACCTCGGAGGAACTTATTAATGTTCTCCAGAACTCGAACACGTTACCATGTTGTATGGAAATGGTCAAATAACTGGGTCCAAATGTTCTACTTATTTCAAATAAAATAAAAGTTGTTTTACACAACGATAGCGTCGTCTGTGTTACTATAGTCAAAACACGCGCTCCGCGCATTACATCTTTTAAAACAATAATTATACAAATTGTTAGAAAGGAAAAAAAAGAAATGGAGACAAAAAAGGGAGAGAAAACAAAAGTAAAATACAATAAAAAATAAAACCTCAGAAAATACAGAAGAAAACCTTGGCGAAACATTTCGCATGTTTGTTTCACACGTTAAAAAAAAGACCGTGCGAAACATTTCGCACGTTTTGCGAAACTAGTGAAGGAGAAAAGGATTCTCCTTGAGTAGACGTTAATAGATATATCATATATGTTAATGTTAATAGATATAAGTGCCAACACATAGATAAGAGATGGAAAACTACTTAGCAACATGTAATAATTAAAAAGATATTTATAGGAGTACATATGAGGGAAAAAAAATTTAAATGGGTAGTTATAAAAAAAATTATAAAGATTACATTTGATGTATAATATTTTAAGAAATTATAAGAAAAACACTTAGGTGAGAATATATTCGCAAGAAAAATTAATTTAACAAAGGCAAATCAGGAAAAGATGATTGGAATATCATCTTTATCTTTGTGGCTTTTGAAAAACGATTCTTCCTTTTATAATGATGTAAAAGATGATTGGAATATCATCGTTATTTAAACAATATTTTATATTATGACATGCAAATAACCAAAATGTACTAACACATTCAGTGATAAAAACATACTATTTAGCTAATAAAATATTGGAAATAAACAAAAGAACATATCGTTCCAACATTTAGAATTTTTTTTTTTTTGAAAGTTTTTTATATTTCTTATAAAGATGTAACTTGAAATTTTCTAAATAAAAGAAATATATATATTACGACATCTACGCAATTATTATTTTTTATATAATTCGATATTTAATGAAATTTTTCAGAAAGTTTGCGCATGGAAAATATTTCTCTGATATTTTCAAATTTTCATCAAAACTTCAAAATTTTTAAGGTCCCAAAGATTTTTTGCTTGGGTGTATCAAAATGTTTCTCAAATTATTTGGTACATTTTAGTGTTTGGAGAAATTATTTTACACCCAGATGATATTTCGATACCTTAGAATTAAATAATTTCGATAGAAATTTTGAAAATATCCGAGCAATTTTTGTCAATTACATATCATAGGAAATAATATCATAATCATGTAAGGCTAATAGTTCTAATAAAATAATTCCTCTAAAAAAATAGTCTGATAAAATAAGACAGACCCTTTTGGTAACGTTTTTGTTCTCAATATTATGTAGTATTAATAGTATCAATTATTTTCCTAATTAAATACATATAATTAATGGTTAATGGTATTATTTTGATCACAGTATTGTCTTGATCAAATAGTGTCATGTACTTCTGTCCTGATTGGTAGATTCGTATCCATATATTATGTCTCTTAATTTATGTATAAGTGAGAATAATTCAGAAATATAACTTGATATTTTAAGAAGATATAGTATTATAGATAGGTGAAAATTTTCACTCTTAGATATAGAATCTGTAACACTATTATA
Source organism: Morus notabilis (assembly GCF_000414095.1). Taxonomy (NCBI): domain Eukaryota; kingdom Viridiplantae; phylum Streptophyta; class Magnoliopsida; order Rosales; family Moraceae; genus Morus; species Morus notabilis. Next base: position 629,679 of record NW_010374042.1, on the reverse strand, counting down.
AAGGTTAATACTATATAGTATTAACCTTTATAATAAAGTTACTTGGAGAACTTGATATTCGATATTGGATATCAAATAAATATTCTAAATTTTCATTTATGATTTGTTCATATAGGTCACCTATTAGAGTATTAAAGTAACTCATGGACAGATATAATTAGAGAGATTTGACAAATTATTATTTAGCTCTAATTATGATAATCATAGTGGAGTATCACATCACATGATGATAATTAGTTAATCGGTCTTATATAATTTGCTTCTCACACAAACGCGCAAACACAATCTTGGAGGGTAGCTTGGTTTCTACCAGTGGCTCAAACCAAAATTAAGAATAATATTTAATTGATTAAGAACTTAATCAAATTCAGTATTTGTTATTGGAGTTTCAATTATGTAGGAGCATTTGGTCCCTAGCTAGCTTCATAAATTTTCAAGGAATGAATTAATGAAATTTTCTTGACAATTTTTAAATTAAGATCAACTGTATAAAAAAAGCCCGCGCAGATAGTTTATATCAAGTGTGTCACTAACTTAAAATTTAAGGCATCTTTTTATAATTACTACAAGTTACAAAATATAGTGAAAAGTACATGCAAAACTACTCTATCAATAGAGCCCAATTCTGAACCAATAAATCACATCATAATCATATTAAATTATCAAAATTAATATTGTAACATAACTTAATAAAAAATTGAGGATTGATAATTGTATCATACTAATAAAATAATTTTTTTCATACTTTACAACATAATCTCATCATTTCTTTTTGCTGAACATAATCTTTATCCTTTTGCAATACAATAGTTTATATCTTTTTATGCATTTTATATACCATTATTCAATTATGTACTATATTCATTTATCGTTCCAATAAGCTTTTTCATGGGTTCTTGGTCTAGCATATTTCTCTTCTTTCTCTTTTTGAACAAGCATGAATATCTCTAGGTCCTTTTATGGAAAGAAATCTAAACAATAGACTTATATGGCCTCGTTCACTTCGCGGATTCGAGTTTTCAATTCGAGCTTAGATGTGACATTTTTTGAGAGCTTTTCACTGTAATAGAAAAGGCTAGATGTCACATTTTTTGAGAGCCTTTTACTATAGAAACCTAAAACTAAAAACTCGAATCGGTGAAATGAACGAGGCCAATTTCATTTATGAGATATAATCATTTGGTACTTTTTATTGCTGTAATCTCATTTTTATTCCGTGTTTTCAATAATATTAAAAAGATACTTTCACATTTAAAAAACTGTTATTTTTTACCTTGAAATCGATTTTTAAGACATAAATCTTTTTTCTACACTTAACTATAAATATTTTCTCCAAATAAATACTAAAATATTTGAAAAGCGAAAAAAAAACCTAGATGTGACAATTATCAATCCCTTGAGGCAAGAGGTTTAAAAAAGGATAGACCATCCCACAGTGTTTAGGGATTGTTATAAGTTGGTTTATAAGAAAGGACACTATCTTCTAATGATATGAGGCTTTTTGGGATAAAATTTAAAAATAAAATCATGCGGGCTCAGACTGAAAGTGAACAATATCATATTAGGTGAAGGGAGATCTTCCTTAATTTTTTTTTCTCTATCGAGCAAGAAAAGTTAGACTTAGGCCTCGTTCGCTTTACGGATTTGAATTTTCAATTTGAATTGAGATGCGATATTTTATGAGAGTTTTTAATTGTAGCAGAAAAAGTTGAATATGATATTTTCTAATAGCTTTTAACTGTAAAAATTTAGAATTGCAAATTCGAATCGGTCAAATAAACGAGTCATTAATATCTACTAATGGAACTGCGACCAAGTCAAGAAAGACTCAAGGCTCATCATCCTTGTTGTGCGATCTATGCCATTACTTTGCATTGTTTGAATTAGAGCCGCCCCCACTAACGTCGAAGATAGGGAGGATGAGAGAAAATTTGGGATTGGGTCGTTGACTTGGTGCTAGGATAGGTTGTTGGTTGTGCTTTTTCTCTCCCCCTTCCCTCTCTATGGTGATGGGCCAATATCACTTGATGTTGGGGTCGACAGGGTAGTGATCAGTGAGTGAGGATGATTCACAATGACCATGGGTTGGTAGGTGGCAATAGGGCAAGTGGTTTTGTGACAAGGAAATGTTAGAGAGATTGTACTATATCTCTCAATCTTGATATCACAAAATTGGATTAAAACACATTCGGGAAGTGTGGGCTGAAGCAAGCACGCATTGCAGCGCGCAGGTATGCACGCTGCAGCGCACGGACGCGCTGCAGCGCGCTTGGGCGCTGCAGCCTGCGCAAAACAGACCTCTCGGGTCTGTTTTTGCTAGGTCCGCGCGCTGCAGCGCACGGACGCGCTGCAGCGCGCCCTGGGCGCTGCAGCCTGCGTAAAACAGACCCCTCGAGTCTATTTTGCTAAGCTTGCGCGCTGCAGCGCAAATTGTCGACGGAAAATGTGTTCGTGTGTTTTAGTGATCTGAAAAGGTCTCGAACCATTGCATCTATTTGTGATATGTTTTCTCACATATCTTAGCACTTATTAACAATAGAAATAACTATTGATATAAGTGCATCAGCATATAAAAGATAACCATCAAATTGAAAAGGTATCTTTATGTGAAAGGTTGTAACACTTAAAGAGGATGGATGCATCCTTGTCTTTATATGATGGACTTCAGAAAATATAGATGAATATATTGTTCTGGAACTCAATATTTTTTGCTGGATATTGTGTTCAAGGGTTTGTTGTATCTTAGGGGTAATTTGCCATTTAAAACTCATTAGCAAACTTTGAGAAGTGAGGGCAAATAAAACCTTAAAGGAAAGTATTCCTATACGCCTCAAACTCTTTCTGCTTTCTCTATTCTTTTCATCCTCCCAATTCTGAATTTTTCAACAGGAAAATCTTTTTTCACGACAATGTTGCTTTGTTAGCGGCAGCCATGGGCGGAGGATCTTGGCTCACCAGACAATTTGGAGTGATGGGGCTATGGATCTGCGCGCGACGAGGATGAGTTCGCTAGTGTCTTGATGCGATGGGGGCAAAGCCGTGAGGGTGCGGGGAGGAAGTTGGTAGTTGGGTCGGGAAGAGAAGGGCTTTTTCTATGTTTTGGGAGTGGTTGCATTGTGCTCATGACGAGATAGGATACTGTGAGATGTTATTCATTCATTTATAAAATCACAGAAATCTGCGAAATGTTTTGTAATAATAGGGATATCAAAATAATTTTATCCCTTCATTTCTTTACGTGAAACATGTAACGTGCAATTTTTCACAGCACTTATAATATTATGTCCTTAAAAAGATGGAATGGGACATATATGGGCGCTTGGTATAAGATAATTTGAAAATAATAATTTTTTCACATTTCTACGTTTGGTATAAGAACGATAATTTTTATATTCTCGAGAAAATGAACCCATAAAATTCACTTTCATCCAAAATAAAGTAATCTGAATATTACCAACAAAATAATATTCAAATTTTTAGGAATCTTAACATCACAGAAATCTCATCTAACACCCATCACGACATCCCAGTTCCTCTAGTCACACCAAACCTTTACAACTCCACTACATCACCAGAGGTAACCGTCACCGGCCCACCACCTCAGCCTGCCGTCGCTGCCTGTCAGCCATGACCGGACACTTTCTCAATAATATGATTCCTATTGATTATTGCGTATTAAATGCCCCCATAGTTTCAAAACCCTTTATGTGGGTGTGGTTAATTTGCTTATAAGATATGCTCCCATAGTTTCAAAACCCTTTATGTGGGTGTGGTTAATTTGCTAATAAGATATTTAAAATGGTTTCTCAATGTTAAATGTGTAAGAATTTACCGCCATTAAAATACTCGGTCGTATTAAAATATTTAATCATAGTTAATTAATGATTAATTTGAGGATTACTAGACCATAATAAGATACTTTGTTTTTATGTTATTTTATAGTTTTAACTTTTCTGCATGCTTGGGATTAGAGCAATATTTTATTACTTACTTAGCACTATCCAATACTATTCCCCGGCTGGAAAGCTCAATCTAATAGTTAATTGGTTTTTATTTGACCCCACTTCGTATTTTCTTTTTAGCAGAAATCAGAATAATCACACATTCCATCCACACACACAAAAAAAAAAAAAAAGGAAAAAAGAAAAGAAAAGAAAAACCACACATTTTCCTGTTTAAGTGAGTTATTACCGAATCTAATTTTTGAAGGATAAAGAGTTATAAAGATGGAGAATGATGTATCCAAATAATTTTATAATTTCTAGCAAAAAAACAATTTTATATTTATTTCACTAAATAGATTAAGGGCCCGTTTAGTTATCTGATTCAAGTTTTTAATTCGAGTTAAGATGTGACTTTATGTAAGAATTTTTTACTATAACAAAAAAGTTAAATGTGACTGTTTCTGAGAGTTTTTTACTGTATTAAAACTCGAATTTTAAACTCAAATTGGTGAAATAAACGGGACCTTAAATACTGTAACAAAATAATTTCACAATTTGTGGTTGAATATCTTATTAAAAAAAGAGAAAATTGTCAGATTTATTTAGAATGCATAAATCTTAATTTTTATTATTTATTTTTTATTAATATCTTTTTAACTGATACAATTATTCAAATAAAAAAAATTATTAATCAAAAGTCAAAAATAAAATTGAGACTCTTAGAGTGTATTTGTGTTTTTTTCTCTAAAAGAAAACGAGTAACCAACCAATTCACTAACGATGGGTAGGTGTAGGTGGTAATACTTTTAAGTTTATTATTTTTCAAAATTCAAATTAGGAATTTCATCTTGTGGGCATAAACTTATATTTATTATTAAAATATTAAAAAATTTGCTAATTTTTGCTTCTGCTCTGAAACAATGTATTAGAGGCCAAGATTTTGCCACGTTGGTGGTCTGGAATAAAGCGAGAGAAGATAAAGAAAGAGCGTGGCTTCTCGTGTCTCAAGAGAAAGCAATAATTAAATAATAAAGTAAAAAAAAACATATACCCAGTAACTTTTATTTATTTATTTCTCGGCAACAAAAGAGGGAGAATAGTTTATTCGATTTTAACACAAACGGCTTTGTGTGGGCGAGATTTTTCTCGTTTGGCTGAGAAAATATTATTGGGAAATATATGAGGTTCATATCGTGCTCGTGTTTGCTACCTAAAGAGCTTCGTTTTTTGTGTGGTTTATGTCTTTCAGTTTGGCCAAGCAGAAACAGGAATCTCTCTCTCTCTTCTCTCTCTCTCTCTCTCATGGCTTTACTGGTATTTCTCTCTCTCTCTCTCTCTCATGGCTTTACTGGTATTTCTCTCTCTCTCTCTCTCTGACATTTATTGAAGGATAGTTTGACTCTACTATGTTCTTGAAAGATTTTGTGGAGTGTCTCTTTATGGGGTTGTTCTTGGGCTGATCCTACTTTTTTTTTCTTGGGTTGTCTGTGGTTGGGAATTGCATATACTTTTGTGTGATTATGAATTGTTTTGTGGGTATTGAGGATTGTTGTAAATTTTTTTAAGTAATTGTTGTTGTTGCACTATTTCTTTATTGGGTTTGTTATTGGTCGAGTACTTGCTTTGTTAACTGTTCTGAAAAATTCTAAAGAAAAGTGGAGAAGGCTGTACTGCTGAAACGAGGAAGTGGGGTTCATCATTTTGTGCCTCTGAATCGAGTTTTTGATGTTTTGATGGAGGAGAGAGAGAGTGTGTAAATAGAAGTTGTATAGAGGGCACTTTGGTTTAGTGGATGTGTAAGTTATGGCCTTCATGCAGTTCTAGATGGATAACCACAATGGAGGGTTCCTCTGAATCTGCTCGTAAGAAGTCTAGTAGCTCTAGGGAGTTGAACAGTTCAAGGTTTTCGAATCTCGATCGCCATGGTGGTAGTAGTGGTGGTGGTAGAACTGGCTTGTCTAGTGATGATGTAGTATTCCATGACTCTAGCTATAACAGGAAGGGAAAAGATGATAATAGGGTTTTGGTTGCTCACACCGATTACATTCGAAACCATGGTGGTTTATCCGGAGTTTGCGAGGATGAGGTAGCGGTGAACCCTTTTGTTCGCACCGTTGAATGGGGAGACGTTAGCCTGAGGCAGTGGTTGGATAAACCAGACAGATCAGTTGATGTGTTTGAGTGCTTGCACATATTTAGGCAAATAGTGGAGATTGTGAATGTGGCTCATTCTCAAGGGATTGTTGTACATAATGTGCGGCCTTCTTGTTTTGTTATGTCATCTTTCAATCATGTTTCCTTCATTGAGTCGGCGTCTTGTTCGGATTCCGGGTCTGATACTCATGAAGACGGATTGAATAGCCCGACACGAGAGGTTAAGAATTCGTCTTTGCCCTTGTCCGGTGATTTGCATCAGCAGAGAAGAAGCACGGGTAGTGAAGATCTTCGACCATTGATAGCTTCAACAAATGCTCTATCAGAATCGAGTTGCATGCAGTCAAGCTCAACGTATGCAGCGCACGAATCTTTGGTGATCGAAACTGAAGAAAATAGAAATAAAGATAGAAGGAGTACAGAAGTAGATGAGAAAAAACAACCATTTCCAATGAAACAAGTATTGCTTATGGAGACAAATTGGTACACTAGTCCTGAAGAGGCCACTGGTGGTCCAAGTTCATGTGCTTCGGATATATACAGACTTGGAGTTCTTCTTTTTGAGGTTCGTAATGAAAACTTCACATGTATTTTTGGCATAGCTATGATTAGGTGTCTCACGCTTTTCACGTAGCAATAGAATTTCGAAGAGTTTGTGTTTGTTTTCTTTCTCAGTATGCTAATGTGGTAGTGCTATTTGTGACCAGTTGTTTTGCCCATCCAGCTCGAGAGAGGAAAAGAGTAGGACGATGTCTAGTTTGAGACATCGAGTTCTTCCTCCGCAATTGCTTCTCAAATGGCCAAAAGAAGCTTCATATTGCTTATGGTTACTTCATCCTGAACCAACGAGTCGTCCAAAAATGGGGTGATTGTCTTTATGCGTATCATTTTAAGTAGAAAATATATTCTTAGAAGTTTATTTGCTTTTATTTTTCCATCATTTTTCCTGCTAAAATAAAGTTTGAAGTTTCAGACTAGTGACAAATAAATATTAAATATTCCTTCCTGATTCTGACTTGTGGTTAAACACCTTGCCCACGAGAAAAAGCCTTGCTGCGGAAACTAATACCTATAATTCATCAACGAAAACCTTGAATGACATTTGGCATTTAGACATAAAGGCACTGAAGGATGAGTAATTGGACATGTTCCTTTTACTGATCTAAAAAGCAACATCATATGCAATTTAGAAAAAAGATGAAATTTATCTTGATTCGATCTTATGTAAAGACAACACTCAACTTAAGCTCTTTCCTTGCATTAAATGTTTAGATGGAAAAATGCCACTTAGCTAATCCATTTATATGTTTATGTGAGATTATATACATAGAATCAACAGTGGAGGTATCCCTGCCTGCATATCTATTATTCAGCATCTGATCTGTCCACAATCAAATTGTGAGAGGATTTAGAATGGCAACTTGTGCTAAGACATACCTCTTTTAACATGCAATATAACTTCAATAAGATCAGACTTTTAAACTCTACTTTATCATCTGTAACAGTGAATTATTACAAAGTGAGTTCCTAAATGAGCCAAGAGATGATTTAGAAGAACGTGAAGCGGCCATAGAGCTTAGAGAGCGTATAGAGGAGCAAGAGTTGTTCCTAGAGTTTCTTCTGCTTATACAACAAAGAAAGCAGGAAGCTGCTGATAAGTTGCAAGACACACTCTCTTTCCTGTGTTCTGATATTGAAGAAGTCATGAAGCAGCAAACAATTCTGAAGAAAAAGAGTAGTTCATGTCCCGATCTAGTGAAGGAAGATAACTCAACATCAAGTCTCCCTTTAATGAATGTTGTTCATGATGATGATTGTTTGGGGTCCAGAAAACGATTTAGACCAGGATTGCCGATTCTTGACATGGAGGAATGTGATGATAATATAGATGGTGATCAGAAGTCAGACACTGAAAACCTAGAAAGCATTCTTTTTAAAAGTTCTCAGTTGATGAAGAACTTCAAGAAGCTAGAGGCTGCATATTTTTTGACAAGATGCAGGCCAACTAAGCTGTCAGGGAAACACATGATTAAACATTCACCGATTAGCAGTGATGGGAGGGGTTCTGCTGTTGTAACTGAAAGAAGTTCTGTTAATAATTTGGCATCAAAAGATCGGGGTTACGATGGTAGACAAGGTGGTTGGATTAATCCATTCTTGGAGGGTTTGTGCAAGTATCTATCTTTCAGTAAATTGAAAGTTAAGGCAGATTTGAAGCAAGGGGATCTTTTAAATTCTTCAAACCTTGTATGCTCGCTTAGTTTTGATCGTGATGGAGAATTATTTGCTACAGCTGGTGTTAATAAGAAAATTAAAGTATTTGAATTTGACGCAATTACGAATGATGATCGTGATATCCACTATCCAGTGGTAGAAATGGCTAGTAGGTCAAAGCTTAGTAGTATTTGTTGGAATAGTTATATAAAGAGTCAGATTGCTTCAAGTAACTTTGAAGGTGTGGTCCAGGTAAGCAGCCTTCAATTTTGTTTACCTTTCAGTTTTAGGTAACGTTTTTGTGTTGACTCAGTCACTTGACATTTCAGATATGGGATGTGACAAGAAGTCAAGTGCAAATGGAGATGAGAGAGCATGAGAGGCGTGTGTGGTCAATTGACTTTTCCTCGGCAGATCCAACATTGCTGGCCAGCGGGAGTGATGATGGTTCTGTCAAGCTATGGAGTATCAATCAGGCAATTCTATTTTTGCACTTGGTGGATGTCAGCTTTGAATTGTCCATAAATTCTTTTTTATGAGTATGTAAATCCACTTAAATCAATTCAGTAACGAAACAAGTAACAAATCGAAATAATAGATTCATCTCATATATCAAAACATTTCGGAATAAAGAATTTCTCTTTTTTATTATTATTATTATTATTTTTTTTTCAATATTTCGAATTTATGCTGTGTATACTTGATTCTTGATGTATGATAAGTTGTTTCTCTTAATTGGGCTACTACTGTAGGGCGTGAGCATTGGTACAATCAGAACGAAGGCAAATGTCTGCTGCGTTCAGTTTCCTTTGGACTCCGGTCGGTCTATTGCATTTGGTTCAGCAGACCACAAGATTTATTACTATGATCTACGAAGTGCAAAGGTTCCTCTCTGCACATTAATTGGTCACAATAAAACTGTGAGTTATGTCAAGTTTGTAGATGCAACAAATCTTGTGTCGGCATCCACTGATAACTCTCTGAAGCTTTGGGATTTGTCAACTTGTACATCTCGGGTTATTGACACTCCACTCCAATCCTACACAGGTCACATGAATGTTAAGGTATTTCCTTATTTTGGATTAGTATGCGTTCTTTAGGAGTGATAACCTTGTTCATTGTTAAATGGATCACGCTTGATGAGATGTTGATTTGTAACATTATTTTTCCTTTTTACCACTAAAACTTGTTCCTATGAGATAGATTGATTGCAAATGTCACTACCTAGGTGCCAAGTGCACCTAGGCTTGACCCAGGATGGGACTTAATAACAGCTTGACTTGGAAATAAAAAATTGTTTACATCGTCTTCATCATCTATTTATTGGCTTGCATTATCTATATCTGCTGATTGTTTTCGAGATAGTGTGGTAATATTTAATTAATTCCAGTTATTAATGACTATATATTAGTCAATGGACATTGTATCATTGACTGGTGATCTTTTTCTTTTTCCCTCACTAGATGTAACTGATTTACCATGAATCTTTCCAGTGTATAGACCGTCACATATATGAAAAGACATTCATTTCTTTGGGTAAACGGCAAATATTTATCTATGTTCGAAATTAATTTTATGATGTCACAGAAAGGTCGTAACATTGACAATGTCAGTGGAACTAGGAATTATCTCTACAATTCCTTATGGAGTGATAAAACCATTAAATTTTGGAATCCAGTACCCACATCATTTTCTTTTTACCAAGTTAATTAAGATGTTCATGACCTATACCAATGTACCAAGCGTTCATTTCTCAACTTGAAATATGCAGGAATCTTTATAGAAAAGTACTTAAAACTGGAGCATGTTTAGCGTGTACTCAATAAAGGGTAATATAAAAGTGCTACTTTATCAAATGAACATAGGAGGAAAGGTTTTCCAGGCCTCTGGAAAACTCAAAAAATCCTAAGAGGGTTTTGATGGACGGTGGTTTCTTAGGTTTCAAAAAGAGGAAGACCCTGAACTGCTCATGAGTTATTGCTAATGCTGATACAAAATATCATTAAATTACAGTGACCAAATTTGGAAAACATCCAATGCAACTGTGGATATATATGTACATACTTATGTATGTAGGAAATAAATGCTGGGTCTAGGCAATACTAGAGTATGGCCATAGAACGAGCTAAATAGGTAGGTAGGTTGTGTATGTACGTATGTATGTAGGAAATACGTCTCTTCTTTGGCTGCCTAAAAGCATAAGTAAAAGTCAAACCAAACAGGCTCAGATTTGGTTTGAGCATGATGAGCCCTTACTCAGGCAAGTGTATATTAGGAAGAATAAATGGGCTTAGGAAGTGGGGTTCTGGTTTGGGGAGGCTGTCAATAGCTTACTGTGAAAGATTGTTAGTATTAGTAGCTTACTAAGGAAGATTGTTAGTAGTGAATGAATAAGGGAATGTATAAAAGGGAGAGAAAAACAGAAAGAAGGTATCGTTGGGGTAATCAGCTTGTTGTAAAAATCTTGGAACCATTCCAAGGACGGGGAGGAAGCGGACCCTCGAAGATCCACGTATCAGTGTACATTTGCTGTCATCAATAAAGTTCTCTAGTTGATTTCATCTTCTTTTTTTCGATCTTCTTCTTGGTTTTGTTCCCGAATCTGTTCAGCTCTTATCATTTTGGTATCAGAGCATCGTTTCTGGGTGACTATGGCGGCCAGGAAAACGGAGGAGAAATTTGAGGCGGTGGAGAAGGAGATTCAACAAGTCAAGGCTTTGGTGGAAAAAGAAATTGGTGAGGTAAGGGCTGAAATGAACCATAGCAAGGCTGAAATGAACCATAACATGGCTTAAATGAACCAGAATGTGTCAGATCTGTGCCGGTTGTTGGAGGAGTAGATGCGACTGCTGACCGTGGCGGCGGCGGCGAATTTGCTGGCGGAAGGTTCTCGTTCAGGCGCCGCGAGGGTTCGGGAAGAAGAGGCAGGGTTGAGCCAAGGTTTAACTTGCGATGTTGCAGGTCTGGTGGAGGAGGACGGCCGCGATCTGGGAGAGTTGGCCGAACCTAGGGTTTCCGGGGAAGGGGAGCGGGGAAAACACCGGGGTGTGGACGGCAGGGAAAGTCTGGCTGGGTAAGAAATCGTGCGCGCTAGGGTACGAATCGCGAACGAAAATCGTTCCGATTTCAATTGCGATGGCTGGAATGGCCGACCCAGAGGCGGCGAGGCCGACGATGGAGAAAGGGGCATTCGCGAAGGACGGCACAGCGATTCCCGAGTGGGTGGACTTTCAAGGACGGTCGGGACCTGCGTGATGGCCGAAATGGTGAAGGAGGAAGAGGACCTCGTATGGTTAATGGAGGACCTAGGCCGAGGGTGGATGGCCGTTACGAGGGAATCCGATTTGGCGTGAACACCGGCAGGGAGGGAAGACGCCGTTGGGAGGAAAACGAGGTTGAGGATCCCATGGACTTCGTCGCTCACTATGGAGAGCCGTGGGGAAGGTGAGGAGTTGTCACCGGTTCGACGGAAGCAATTTGATTACCCGCTGTTCAGTGGAATTGATCCTAATGGCTGGTTATTTAGAATGGACCAATTTTTCTCCATCAATAGGTTCTCGGAGAGGGAAAAACTAATTACCGCCGGTATTGCCCTAGAAGGAGATGCACTATCGTGGTTAATGGTAGAATCAACAGCGACCTTTCGTTACTTAGATTGACTTCAAGGTGGCTCTCCTACAACGTTTTCGTTCTTCTCAAGAGGGGAATTTGTGTGAGCGGTTTTTGGTGCTTAGGCAAACAAGTACGGTGGCTGAATATCGCCGGAATTTTGAGGTATCGGCTGCCCCTTTACAAGAAGTGCCGGAGGATATCCTTGAAGGCATTTTTGTGAATGGATTGAGGGCTAACATCCGGGCTGAATTGCGCTTACTTAAGCCAGAGGGACTCTCTGAAATCATGGATATCGTGCAGCGAATTGAAGAGAAAAATATGTTGTTGCGGAGGGAGATGGGAGGGTCTCGGGTTTGGCGACCTCAAGCAGCGGGATTCACAGCAAATCCGCCAATGGGAACCACAGCGAATCAGCTTCAAGGCAGCCCTAGTGTCAAGAAGCCGAAGAAGGATTTTCCATTCCGAAATTATCCGATTCGGAGTTACAAGAGAAGAGAAATGGGGGATTATGTTTTCGTTGTGACGAAAAGTTTACTGTTGGGCATCGTTGTAAGAAGAGGGAGTTGCGGATTATGTTGGTTAGCGATGAGGACGACTTGGAAAATGAGGAGATTGAGTTGGAGGAGACAAAAGAGGAGTCGGAGGAGTTGCTACGGATTGAGGTGATTGAGCTGTCTTTGAATTCCGTAATGGGGTTAACTACACCAAAGACCATGAAGATTAAGGGCAAGATTGGTCACCGTGAGGTAATTGTCCTAATTGACTCCGGAGCTACACAATTTTATTTCTCTCACATTGGCTTCCGAATTATTGCTGCCCATTATCCCAACAATTGGTTTTGGTATCCAAACTAGCACGGGAGAGTCGGCACAAGGGCAGAGATTATGTAAAGAAGTGGTGTTGTCCATGCAAAACTTGACCATAATTGAAAATTTCTTGCCTTTAGAGTTGGGAGGGATAGATGTGATCCTAGGAATGCAATGGCTTGAGACTCTAGGAAGTATGAATGTCAATTGGAAGACTCAAGTAATGAGATTTAAAGTACATGGGGAGAGTGTAATGTTGAAGGGGGATGCTAGTCTTATGAGATCATTGGTTTCCCTCAAGGCCATGATGCGCACAATTCGTCATGAGGGTCAGGGCATTTACTTGGAGCTAAGTCATTTGAGTGTAGAGCAAGGCCACGGCAAGGTAGAGGAATGCAACGAGCAGCTCTGATTATTGTTGTAGAAACATGCCAGCCGGTTTACCCCCTCACAGAGTGAAAGACCACCACCACATAATTCTTGAGGATGGCACCGGTCTGATTAGTGTCCGGCCTTATCGATACCCTCACTTTCAAAAAAATGAAATAGAAAAGTTAGTAAGAGAAATGTTGGCGGCCGGAATTATACAACCGAGTACAAGTCCTTTCTCCAGTCCAGTTTTGCTTTTCAACAAGAAGGGTGGCAGTTGGAGATTCTGTGGGGATTATCGAGCGCTAAACAAAGCCACAGTTCCGGATAAATTTCCAATTCCGGTGATTGAGGAGTTGTTGGGCGAGTTGTGCGGGGCCACCATTTTCACCAAACTAGATTTGAAATTAGGGTATCATCAAATCCGCATGTGTGACGAGGACGTCCCTAAGACTGCTTTTCGCACACCTGAGGGTCACTATGAGTTTCTCGTTATGCTTTTCGGATTGACAAATGTGCCGGCTACATTTCAGTCTTTGATGAATGAGGTATTAAAGTCGTTCTTATGTCGCTTTGTGCTGGTATTCTTTGACAACATTTTGATTTACAACCGTTCTTGGGAGGACCATTTGGAGCATATGGACAAAGTTCTTTCGGTCTTGGAAGCCAACCAATTGTATGTCAATAAAAAAAATGTCTCTTCGCACATGAGCAATTGGAGTACTTAGGGCATATTGTCTCTAAGGATGGTGTCTCAGCGGATTCCAGCAAGGTACAGGCTATGTTGGATTGGCCTACTCCGCAGTCCATCAAGGAATTACGGGGATTCCTAGGCCTCACAGGTTATTACCGTCGTTCTGTGGAAGGGTATGGATGTATTTCATGGCCGTTGACGCAACAACTTAAGAAGGACGCCTTTCAATGGAATTCTGAGGCCGAGGATGCTTTTCAGCACTTAAAAAAGGCTATGACTGAGATTCCCGTGCTGGCCTTGCCAGATTTTTCTCAACCCTTTGTGGTAGAATCTGACGCTTTGAGGTTTGGCATAGGAGCGGTTTTGATGCAACAACAGAGCCCCATCGCTTATTTTAGCCAAGTTCTTTCGGCGCGCTCAAGCCAAATTAGTCTATGAGCGGGAATTAATGGCCATTGTATTAGCCATTCAGAAGTGGCGACCTTATTTGTTGGGAAGACGTTTTGTGGTGCGCACCGTTAAGAAAAGTTTGAAGTTTCTATTGGAACAGTGCTTGGTAAGTGTGGAGCATAAAAAATGGCTATGTAAATTGCTTGGCTATGATTTTGAGATTCGATACAAGCCGGGTATGGAAAATAAGGTGGCGGATGCCCTTTCGAGGCAGCAAGTGGGGCTTGCTTTAATGGTCATGACCACTCCAATGGTGCTTGATATTGAGGAGTTGCAGCGGTAGGTCAAGGCGGATCCGGGGTTCAACAAAATCGTGGATGAGTTTCTAGTCGGAACACCTTCTTTGAAGGGGTTTTCTCTTTAAAGGGGGCACTTACTATACAAAGGCCGGTTGGTAGTTCCTCCACAATCCCCTCTTATTCCAATCTTGTTGCGTGAGTTTCATAGTAGTAAGATTGGCGGCCATTTGGGGGTCTTCAGGACTTACAAGCGGTTGGCAATGGAGTTTTATTGGAAAGGTATGCGCAAGGATGTCGAGCTTTTTGTAGCTGCTTGTGTCGTTTGCCAGCAACATAAGTTGTCAACTTTGTCACCTGCGGGTTTGTTGTAGCCTCTACCCATACCTCATCGAGTTTGGGAAGACATTTCCATGGATTTCATTGAGGGCTTACCTAAATCCGCCGGCTATAACTCAATCTTGGTTGTCGTTGACCGTCTCAGCAAGTATGGTCACTTCATTGGCCTCAAACACCCATTTTCGGCCAAAACAGTGGCTGCTTCTTTTGTCCGAGACATAGTGCGCCTTAATGGTTTTCTGCGGAGTATAATTTCCGATCAAGACAAGGTTTTTATGAGCCACTTTTGGAAGGAACTCTTTCGGTTACAGGACACCACTTTGTGTCGGAGTAGGGCATATCACCCACAAACGGATGGGCAAACTGAGGTCGTCAACCGCTGTTTAGAGGCCTACTTGCATTGTTTTGTTTCCGGTCAACCTCGGCAGTGGTTTACACACCTTCCGTGGGCGGAATATTGGTACAATTCGAGCTTTCATGTTTCGGCTGCCATGACGCCTTTCAAAGCTCTCTATGGTCGAGATCCTCCGCGGTTGGTTCCTTATGAGGCCGGTTCCACGGCTACATCGGAATTGGAGCAGCAGCTATGCGATCAAGATGCGCTTTTGGCTGAATTGAAAGATCATTTGGGCCGCGCTCAACAATCTATGCAGGACCATGCCAACAAGAAGCGCCGCTCCGTGACATTCGAAGTGGGAGACAATGGTTTTCTGAAACTCCAACCATATCGACATCGAGCGCTGACGCGTGTGGTGAATGAGAAGCTTGTGCCTCGCTATTACGGGCCTTTTCAGATTCTTGCTCGCGTCGGCCCAGTGGCGTACCGGCTGTAACATCATTCATTCCCATGCTCGGATTCACCCTATTTTTCATCTTTCCCGTATGAAGAAGGCTCTTGGTTCTGTGGATATTCCTCAAATCTTTACCTCTCATCTTGTCTGAGGATTTGACGTTGCAGGTTGAACTGGACCAGGTCCTGGATACCCGTTTCTCTCCCACCAATGGTTCTTTGGAGGTTTTGATCAAATGGCGCCATCTTCCTGACTTTGAGTCTTCGTGGGAGCTGTTTGAGGTTATTCAGCGCCATCAGTGTACATTTGCTGTCATCAATAAAGTTCTCTAGTTGATTTCATTTTCTTTTTTTCGATCTTCTTGGTTTTGTTCCCGAATCTGTCAGCTCTTATCAGAGCACTTCTAATTTGCCGAATGAGGAAATTGGTGGTTATAAAATACTCAGTCTAGGCAGTATTAGTGAATATGGTTGTAAATCGAGCTAAATGGAAAAGGATGTTATGTATGGTCTAAATTGGATTGGGTTTGGGCTCTTGTAAGATCTAGAGTCGGGCTATAATCTTTAATCACCCTTTAAAGTATGAGCTTTTAGTTGAAAAGCGTCTGTTGCTGTTTGGACTGTATCTCTATGGTTAGTCTACATGATCGCTGTAAGGATTTATCTTGTCTTCATAACCTAGTAACGTTTCTTTATTGAAATTTTCCACTTAAAAATAGTAACGGAACTGGTGATTATTTTCGTTATGTAAATACAATATTTCTCCTACAGTTTTCAAATTTCCAATAATTGTACTTGTCATGTAGCTAAAAGTCGCGAGGAACTCTCTGCCCTGATGTTCGTGTTCATGCGTCAAGTAGTGCTAGAAACTTGTCATGGTAATATAGAGTTGGATGCTAATGCATGTTCTTTTTGTTGTTGCAGAACTTTGTAGGTTTGTCAGTTTTTGATGGTTACATTGCTACAGGCTCAGAGACAAACGAGGTAATGCAATTACTAAGCAGACAACACTTTCTGTTGACTTCCACACGCTTGTCACGTTGTTTCCCTCGCGTCAATAACGCTATGATAAGTGGAGTTAGTTATTCATTCCTTTTCTGCAAAACATGGTTAATACACTTAAACGTGTTCAAAAAACCAATTGGACTTCAAGCATAATGAATTAAACCCCTTGTAGAACAAATTTGGAAAAAGAAGCAAACGGCTTGTTAGTTGGATGCGATTTAAAACTTTGACAAGATTCGGCAAATATGCTCACTGATTTCATGTTGTGTCACAGGTTTTCGTTTACCATAAAGCTTTTCCCATGCCGGCGTTATCATTTAAGTTCAACAACCCCGACCCACTTTCTGGCCACGAAATGGACGAATCCACACAGTTTATCTCATCTGTTTGTTGGCGCGGCCAGTCCAACACCTTACTCGCTGCGAATTCAACCGGTAACATAAAAATTTTGGAGATGGTTTGAGTCTGAACTTGTGCAACCCCTAGCGATTCAGGATCCTAGTATGGAGTAAAAGTTCGGTTAAACGGAAAAATGATGTAAAGAAATCTCATACCAGAGAAGCTTGTGTAGCTCTTAGGCGAGGCTGAAAATAGCCCACCCAAAACTGAAAGATTGCGAGCAGCATAACAAAATTTTGGTATTAGATTATAGCGGATGTGGTTGTTGTGAAGAGTGAGAACATTCTTGTTCAAATAATCTGTAGATAGAAATTCAAAGGAAAAGGAAAGGTAAAGTAGTTGTTATTCTGTCACCATTATATAACGCTCACAATCCTTGATAAAATATGAATATGATTTTGACTATTGTTCCTTTGGTTTTGCTAGATGATGTCAAGAGCACAATACAAGGGTTTTTTTTTTTTTTTTTTTGGAAAAAAGTATATTCGGAGATTCTTAGGTATCTCTCACATATGGTATTCTTGAAAAGCCATCAAGGACTCATGATTGAAAATTAAGGAAAGTAAATCTGTCAATTGATAGTAAGATTCTTACTTTTCTTTTTTTTTTTTTTTTGTTTTAATTTTTATAAGCATTCTTACCATGGTTTGTCCGTGAAAAAGTTTGTCTATAGTTTTCCTTCATTTTTTTTTTTTGTACAATAGTACTTTTTAGAAAGCTCATATCATTGGTGCTCAAGTTCAACTTATTTTATTTTTATGTGGCAGATGTATAATAAGCACATACATCAAGTACTCGCTGGTAAAAGTATATGTTTATAATAAATTACTGGCTACTCCCAAGTCCCAACTCCCAACTACAAGGGGTGCTTTTTACTTTTTAAATTCCTCAATAATTGGCGCTAGACAATATTTTTACAGGTGTAAAAGAAAGGAGACTTTTTTTGTAGTACACAATTTTAAACTGTCAAATTTTTACTAGATTTTGTAAGAGTTGCTAATTGCTGGACTCTCAGTAGATATATGGCAGTGATAAAAGTATCTTGAACAGCATGAACCTCCTTTTAGAACCATGTGCTTGTTTAGATCGCGTACTCGAACTTAAAACATTATTCTATTATAGTATTTTTTTTCTTATAAAGAGTTTAAATTTTAAAATTTTTTCTTTCACAAAGTTCTCACTGATGAACTATGATTCTGATTTGAGTACGCGATCCAAACAAGGCTTATGTGAGTTTTTGGATGGTCGGACAGAGTCATACAAGCATCTATATCTTTGGGGACTCAAGCTATATGTACAGTATTTGTATTTAAAATGACATCTAACTAATCAAATAATGACTATATTTTAATGTTTGAGTTCATTAAATGACATGACAAAATGTGATTGATTATATACCAATAGACAAAAAAGAAAAAAAAATGGACATGATGTGAATCCGCCTTTGGGATTCAAAGTTTAAACAAGACTGTCTAGTCAACTTTCTGATCATAGCAGAAAATTGTGGTCATTCTGTTTTCTTTACACTAAGCAACATCTAAAATGAAAGATATGCTTCGAACACCAACCAAAAAAGCTGTAAACCGACAACATTAATAGGGGTAGAGTAATTGTTAATAGTTTATGTAGGTCACTTTTTTGTTTTTTTTTTGTTTTTGTTTTTGTTCCAACTAATTTAAAGTCATTATTTGGACCGGAATGCAAGACATCATGTGTGGTGATAATAACAGAAACATTTCAAGTTCTTACTCCATTTGTCGCTTAAGATTTTCCCAAGTGATTGAATATACAACTTAAATTTTAGGATAAATTTTATTTCTCCTTCCCTCGAACTTCTGTGACCATATTGTTTCCTAAATTTTAAAAACGAATCTACTCATCACTCAAATTTTAAAACATTAACAAAAATACCCTTTATTTTATATTCTGTCCATTTAAAGTTCACATGGCATTCGTTTAAAGAATAAAAACTTATTTTAAATTAACCATGTTATCATATTTAATAAAACAAATTCTTTAAAAGATAATGACAAATAGAGAAACATTTCCAGTTCATACTTCTTTTGTTGCCTACCATTTTCCAAGTGGTTGAGTATAGTGCTTAAATTTAATACCAAATATCATCCGTCCATCCATAGTTAGAGTGACATGGGACTTCTTTTCTATCATTTGGTAGCGTGAAAAATGGACATTAAACTCTCATTGATAATGACTAGTGACACATAGTATTAATCTGATAATTACACATGGCAAAAAACATCTCTAAGAACTAGATAGGATTAAATATTATATCTATGTTATCATTAGATGCCAAAACACGTAATTCTCATCATTGATTTTGTTATCGCCACTAACCCAAAACTATGAGGCACATTGACTTGTGGTATTCAAATTACACAAGGATGGCTCAATTCTATTTATGTAGGTCGCTTTTGACACTTATGACTCATCCATCAATACCACCAATTGCCTTTGAAAATAGGAAATTTTCAAAACCAGAGAGGGTAAAGTAAAGATTAACAGAAAAAGAAAAAAGAAAAGAAAAAAAAAAACAAGTGGAACAACAAAATTTGATTCTTAGCCTAAAAAAATAGCACGTCCTTAATTTCAACAACCTTGACTAGTATAACTTGTGTGATCAAAATAATGCTGACCTGCCTCAACTCTAACAAAGATGAGGCAAAGTTACAACTAAGCATCAAAATTCTTCTCTAGAATCATTTTCTAAACAAGTTCTGTCCCGCTTGTAACTATGACCCATCTATTTTCCTTTACCTCCTTTTTTTGTTAGTTTTCATTATTCTCTACCAGCAAGCAAGAATCTTTTCATGAGCTCTATTTACATTGATTCTCACCAAACTTAGCAGTCAAAATTTGCCTAGCTACAAGGCGACGGAGTCTCTGAGCTCTGGGGCCAGGTTTAAGCTTCGTTGGATTCCCAACCTTGGAACATTTAGGACTTCCTGTGCACCAGCCACCAGGGGTAAACCCCCTTTTCTTCCGACGCAGCAATTCCTTATCAATCTTATCAAGGGCGGGGTCATCTTGATTGAATTTTCGAGCAAAGGCTGCACCGCTCGTGATCATCTTGCTGGTGTCATTGATAGTGAGGGTGTGCGGATGCTGCTTGGGAGGAAAATCCCAAGAAATGTAGTGCAAGTCATGATTAACTACAGTCTTAGCATACTCTGGTTCATTGCATACGACGGTCTGAAAATAGCCTTCCGGTGAAGACACAAAGTTAGTGTAGTACATCAGGAGTGTTCTTGGTAGATTGTTCCAACCCCATATGCAGTACTCCACGAATGAGCGTGATAAGACCATCCATGCCGAACCTGCAAACATGGCAAAATATTATTATGACTCAGCAACAAAAATGAAAAAGGTTGGCAGTGCTGGAGCATGCAAAATTTTCTTTCTTGATCATATGGAGGCATGCTATAATGTGCTTCCATATAAAAACAAAAAAAAAAGTGATTTTGAGCATGGTGTCTAGTGCAAAATCCAAAAACCATCGAAGAGAATTAAATTTTGATTAGACGGTTATGTCGAGTAAAAATATAATCCATAACTCTAAAGAAGTTTCTGACTTATTATAACTTGAGTACTTTGAATAAAGTAGAGTATTAAATGCTACTTTCCAAACCAACACTGTTGGTTTTTCCAAGAGCCTAAAAAAACTAGAAAGTGTATTAGGGGTTAATAGCACGGAAAGAAGAGTGAACTGCTAAATTCGACCCTCTTCACTGATCTTTGTAATCACTTGAGACAGCTAAAACAGATTGTAATCCATTAGCAGATTTCAGAGAAGTCATATATTGAGTTTATTCATTCAGATGAAGTTTTTTTACATGTAAAGTTCCATGGATCACCAGAAGGCTAAAGAAGAAAAACAGATAAATTACCGGTAAATAATTTAAATGCTGTTGGTAATGTCCTCCTAGGAGAGACAGGAAATATATCTTGTTTGACTGATAAATAGAGACCAGGATCCACAATCAAAGGCATTGCCCGTTTATCCCTGCAGAATTCAGATAAATATCTAAGATTTCAATCACATACATAAAATTTTATTGTTTAATTGAGTTTGTATTCTGTATTAAAGAGAAAAATAGAGTTCTCACTCCTTCCAACCAAGCTGGCTTGTGTGCTCAATGAAATTCAAGTTCCGATCCAAAGTCGAAAACGTGTAAAGAAGATCTGCACAATTAAACAAAACAAACTTTTAGCACATAAACTTTCAAAGTCACACCCTTGATTTACAAGTCTAAATGTTAGAGACTAACCATCTTGAGTCACAAGGGGATAATCAGAAGCACTAAGATTGATAAACCAATCCCAATCCTTACTCCTCTTGAGAAGAATAGCACAGGCATGAAGAGTATTAGCAACCATAGTAGGTCCTCTATATGTCACCATGTTAGCTTTGGTAATCACGTGAACATTACCAACTTCTGCGAAAATCGTCTCATTTTGCACTCGTGAAGCCAGCTGCAGCCTCTCCTCAGCCAGGGACTCGAGGTCCAAATGAACTACGTACTGGTTCAAGGGATGGTAAAGAGCCTTGAGAGTTCTCCAAAGCTTTTCTAGATCACCTCTAGATCCAGAAATCAAGTAGGCGAAACGGGGAATGGCCACGGCAGGAGGAGGGGGTGGGGAAAGCTGTGTGATCTTCGACTCGGCAAAAACGGGATTGGTTTCATTTGTGGAGAAGCGAGATGGGAATATTGGAAAGATTGAATTGATTGTGTGCAGTGAAGAGACGAGGCCCATGTTAAAGGAAGTGGCAAGAAGGATTATGCATATGACAGAGCTTATCAGAAGAGGAAATAGCCACTTCTTTTCCATGTTTAGAGACCGCATTTACAAGCCTTATCATGGGTTCTGATTAACTAACTTGATTCTAAACTCACATACCAAAGTTTCCTCCAAATCTCTGAAGAGCTGTAATTGAATTATTCAGATTGGGAGTTGAGAGAGAGACCCTACAAAAAAAAAAAAAAATAATAAATAAAAAAATCCAAACAAATAAAAAAAGATTAGACTGTGAAACAAGAATGATGACCTAAACTACCAAAATATTAAAATAAGAAGCATTGTTCATTCAGGAGTTGTTACTTACATATTAATTCGGAGAAAACAGAGAAATTGGAGATTGCGTAAAGAAGTTTCTCAAACATTGGAGGAAGAACCGACAAAAATATACTATTAGTTTTAGATTACAAAATAAGCATCAAGCAATTAAATCAGAAACGACAAATCACAGAAATTGACTATTGAAGAACAAAGAAATCAAACGAAAACTAATATTAAAAAAAAACATTGATAATAACTTTGCACCATAAGCTAATAAATAGAAACTTTTTCAGATAAAAACATTGATGGTAACACAATTGTTCTAAAACTACAGTCTACACATGAAAATTCCAAACGATTTCTAGGCAAAAACCCTCATAAGATTGTGATAGAAAATATCGCATCTGACAAAGCAATCATCCGAGATATTAAAAGGGACATTAGTAAATTCAAAACAAAGGAAACCCAGATCAGAAAATCCGAGCTTCATTACCTTTAAGCCGATAAATCAATAGAAGATCAAAAGCACTTACATTTAAGAGAGGCAATTAATTATCACATGGAGAAACAAGGCGTGCTATATCAGATACCCACAGAGCTAAATCATTAGCTTAATAAATAAATAAATATAATAAATATCGCCAGAAAACTCGGAACCCAGTATTATTATTAAGGAAAGAAAACACTCAGAGGAGAAAAAGCAAAAGAATAGCCTTTTACGCATATGAGACAAAAAAAAAAAAAAAAAAAAAAAAAAAAAAAAAAAACCCCACACACAAACACACACTTTGTGCAAACCTCTACAAAACAAGCCAAAGAGCTTTTGCACGTTCAGTCGAGATGTGAGGAGTAAATATTAATAAATAAATAAAGATTTATGCAGACAGAGAGAGATATATATTTTCTATTTCTTTTTCTTTTTTTTCTCTATTATTAAAGAGAAAGAAAAAGAAAAAGAAAAAGAAAAAGTGGAGTTTCAAAAGAGGACGGGTGTGTGAGAGAGATTAGAGAAGTGGTGGGTATGAGTTTGTTTTAAGAAATCCTTTTTTTTTTTTTTTTTTCTTCTCTCTCTCCCTCTCTACAAAGTCTTTCGGTTATGTCGGGGCTCTTTTTAACTTGTGGGATATGGGATTTTGACCAACACGCCAACTACATCTTCACTACTACATGCGACTTTCTAAATAGGCCTCTCCAAGATCGTGTGTTTTTTTTTTTTTTTTTTTTTTTGATATTTTAAAAGTTAATTTTAAATTGAACGATACGTATTTGGTCATTCCCGACTTAAGATCAATGTGGTAAATTAATATGCCTGTTTGTTTTTTATTTTGAAAACGTTTTTCAGATTTTTCGAGGATAAAAAATTAAAACAGATAGAAGAAACATGTTTGGTGCAACAATTTATCAAAATTGAAAATAAAAAACGTTTTTGTCATTTTCTCAAAATTTGAAAACGACTAAAGATCGGCCCAGTTTGTTTCTGTTTTCATTTTCATTTTTCACGTTTTTCGAGATTAAAAAATGAAAACACAAATGTAAAATGCGTTTGGTGTAAAAGTCTTCAAAAAAAAAAAACGTTTTTGTCTTTTCTGAAAAACTGAAAACGGATGAAATCCGTTTTCATTTTCTCCCTCGTTCTTCACTCTCTTCTCCGATGCCCTCTTCTCTCTCTATCTCATTCTCTCTCCCCCTCTCTCTCCTCAACCTCGTTTCTCTCTCTATCTGTCGCCTCTTCCTTTTCTCTCTCCTCTCTCTCCACGCCATCGCGACGAATCTCTAAAGCTTTTTTTTTCCTTTTCTTGAGCAATTTTCTGGTTTTAGATGGGGAAAAAATGACCGAGTCCCAGCCCTGACGTGCCCCACCCCCGCGTGACTGATCTCCGGCGAGCCTAGATCTGCAGCCACCGATCCCACCCGCGTGCCGCACCTCCTGAACTCAGAATTTGATTTTGAGATATTAATCTGTTTGATTTCATTGAATAACTAGAAATGTTTGGTTTTGATATGTGATTTTAATTTTAATTTTGGTAGATCTGAGTTTTTGATTGAGGGGAAGAAGCTGTTTTATTTTGGTAGTCTTCTCTAAAACTTGTTTGGATGGAGTTTTTGAGTCCGACCCGATTGGAAGAGCTTGGATTGGAGTGAGGATGTTCCTTGACTTCCATGGCCGTGACTTCTGCTTCCATGTCGCTCTCGCTCTGTGTTTCTTGCCAAAGTGGAGTTGTGTGCTATGGAAAGGGAAAGGAAGGAAAGGCAGAACTCGGAAGCAGAGAAGAAAAACTTGCGATTTGTGTTTGGTTATTGGTTTTAAGTTTTTTTTTCAATTTTTAAAAGTTTTAAATATTTTTATTCTTATTTTTAAAATTTTAATTAAATAAATAGAAGTATATAAATGACATTTCACATTTAAAAAAAGTATACATGTTTTTAAAAATTAAACTACCAAATGCAGTTTCAATTTTTTTAAAACTGAAATCAATCTTTGAATAAAACTACCAAACGCATTTTCAGAAATAATTTTAAAATGAAAATGAAAACGTTTTCATTTTCATTTTTATACAGAAAATAAAATCATTTTGAAACAAATTCCAAACGCACCCAATAATTCGCTAAATTTATAAGATAATACATTTCAAGAAAAAAACAAATACGCAGCTCCCACTTGATATATAAATTTTAAATCTCCTTATACATCAAAATTGTATATATGCATGACTTAATTAGTGGGTCTTTGTAAAATATGACTCCACTAGTCCAATGTTACTTGTTTCTTCTTGAAATTGATGTCTCCTTAGACCTCATTTCTAAGTTTTTTTTTTAATGTTTTTCCCCTTTTCTCCCTTTTTTTTTTTTTTTTTTTTTTTTTTTTTTTTTTTTTTTTTTTTTTTAGTGTAGAGTCCATTTGGTATCTAAATTCGTTCTCTAATTCGAATCATGATTCATGGTCCACTACAGTATTTTCTCTCATAAAAAATACACGTAAATTAAAAATAATTCTAATCACATAGTTTGAATCCATGAACTAAACGCTAAAAATTCTGGTGCAGTGTTCTCGTATTGCAAGTGAAAATTATGCGATGTGATTGTTGCTTGGCCCAATTTTAAGTCAAACTTTTCTGATACGCACTGTTGCAATTGCTTTTGGGTGCAAGCGGGATTTTTATGTTGTAATCATACAATGCTTTACGCATTTCATCCGTCATTGTTGATTTCTTTACACATTTGAGATGAGAGGCAATTGTGTTTAGTTTTACCGTTTGTGATACTGTGTATTCTTTTTGCTACTTAAATTTAGATGCTTTTTACTTGATTTAATAATGTTCATGAAGTAATTAATAAGTATACGTCGAACCTAATTTTAGTTTGTTGCAAAAATGGATAGATCCATGACTTCTATTTAATATGACTAATTACATTCATGAACTCGTTTTGGTTAAACAAATACATAAAATAATGATGATTCGTAATTCAGTACTTAAGTAATATTTGTATAATCACAAATTATTAATTTATCGATTAAATAATATCTCAATTAATTAATAAAATTTTCATGGTCTTAAAGATATTAATTTATAGAGTTTAATAGTATATGAGGCAATTATTATAAGAAGATTATTTAGCAAAAAATTATCATAAGAAGATTCTTTAAACTGTAACATTATCACTTTATAGACTGTCTTATTTAATTTGTGAGATTGATATTAATTGTCCCTACAGCAGATTGCTCCTAATTCCTCTTTTTTGTTTGTTTGTTTGTTTTTTTTCTTTCTTCTCTTTTTAAGGAGTTTCTTGCTCCCATCATACATTGTTTTGGGATTTTTTTAATGTATTGTTTTGGGAATTTTGTACTATTTGAGATTTGACTTGGTTAAGAAAACGACGTTTAAATGAACACATTGGTATGAGGGATACATACTAGCTGATTGAAAAACGTTATGGATTGAACATAAATTGACAATTTGAAGGTATACAATGTACCCTTTACCTTATTCTACTGAATATGAAGTTTTCAAAGAAATTCAAGCTTTTGAGTTCTTTATCCATCTACACATTCTAATTTCTTTTTTGAAACTTCACGCATTCAAATTTTAAGTCAACTAGATTCTCAACGAAAAAACAAAAAAAAAAAAAAAAAAAAAATTCAAGTCAACTAAAACACGATTTTATTCTCTATGGGGCACTAAAAGAGGTACACACTACTCGCAATCAACCAAAAAAATGACAATTTTAATGAAATGAATAAATAAATCAATAAAAATGACAACAAAAATCCTGAAACTAAAAATAACTAAACTTTATATTGGAAATTTTTTTTAAGGAAGAACATATACATAATCACACTTTTAATTTTCGCATAAACCTCAAATAAGATCTTGCAATATTCAACTTCATGAATAGTACATATCATTTTTTTTTTCTCTTCAATAAAAAATTTGTTCAGTCGTGTACTTATATCCCTAGCTCAATGGTCACATGATAATCTATAAAAACAACACGTGACATAAAAAATAATTTAATGCATACTTTTTAAATCTAGTATATAAGGAGTTCAAATCATACCACGTTTGACAGGTTTATGAGATGTATAATTTCAGCCTCTCACATCAAATTATAAGAACCAATCTTAAAGAAAAGAACTGTAATAAGTCTTCTTTTGTCGCTATGCTACCCTACCACAACATATTCAATGCAATGCTATAAATAATGTGTCAATTATAAATTTAGTATTTGAGGGCAAAACATACTCTCTAATGCGATTCTATTTGTTGTTCTAAATTTTCCAAAAGCTATAGTGGCAAATTTTATACTAAGTATAACATATAAAAAATTTAGTATTGAATTGCTATTGATTGAAATGTTTATTTTTTCATGTAATCATGGCAACTTTTACATTTTATAGTTATTTTAAAAATAAAAATTTATTTTTACAACTTTCAATGTATAATAATTATAAAGAAAAAAAATAAATTTAGCATTTTAAATAACATCATGAATTAGAACAAAAATGAAAATAACAAATTATATCATATTTTTTTATACTAAATATACAAATCACATTAGCATTTACTTGGAGATAGTCTAACATATCATTTTAATTAACGAAAAAAAGTTGTCATTATATTCGGGGCAGTTATGGTTGGTTTGCAGCTTGAATTAGTTGGTAATATTTTACACAACAAGATCACCAAAACGATGCGTATATACATTAAATGAAAGCATGATAATGGCATTTCCTTGTGCACATATCATGCTTTCCTTGTGCACATGGCTTTACAATTTGACCAAAATACCTATAATTATAAATAGGGTGATTTAGACATATGGCCGAATTACAACTCTAAAATTGAAATGTGGCTTAGGTTTAAGAATATCTCATTAATAGTATAATTGTATAATGATATTTAAATAATGTATTATGTAATTACATTATTGACCTTATAATGATATATTAATTTTTTCGTAATTTAGATATTGCTCTATTTTTTTCCACATTTTGTGGGATATCTACCTTTTTAAAAAATTCAAATCCCCAAAATAAAGAAATTGAGATATCATTAAATCACAAATTAATTAAATTGCCCTTCACGATATATGAGTATTTATAAGTTTTAAAATTCAAACCATGTTGGCATTAGTAAATTTAATTAACTAGATTCTAACTAATCAAGTCTAAAAAAACTTATATGAGTATTTAATATTTCAAATCTATCAAAATCTTTCTAGCTCATGTCTTTAAAATACAAGCAATATCATTTTAAATATGATCAAAAGCAATATCAGTACTGTTATTTGTGATAAACAATTGTTATAGCCCATGTCATTAAAATACAAACAACGTAATTATCAAAATGACCAAAACACTCCAAGTATTAATACCTCATCCTAACAATGAATTAAACACTGCAAGTATTAATACCTCATCCTAACAATGAATTATTCTAACCCATATCATTAATGTATAAACAGTTTCATTATCAAAATGATCAAAAATTATATATGCAAAATCAACACAAGAACATTCAAATAGTCATAGATATAACAAAAAACTTCGTTATACATGTACGCAAAATCATGTTATTAAAATAAAGTCAATATCATTAAACATAACAATCCACACCTAAATTAAAGGGGGAAAAAAAAAAGAAAACATATATCATTATATATACAAAACTATTTATCCATTTAAAAAAAAAAGAAAAAACTATAGCATGAGATAATAAAAATATATATATATATACACACACACACACAATGAAACAACAACAAGACATGGCAATATTTATGAGATATGATATACATGTAAATGCAAATCAAAGGCAAAAAATGAAAAACCTTGTAAGAATTTTAAAACTCAATAGCCTCTCAAAAATACTGCAGGAAACAATGTAATTAAAAAAACGTTAAAAGTTAGGTGAATTAGACGATAATCATTTAAATTTTAAAAATTTAAAAAGAATTCAGTATAATCATGTTAAGAGTAATTCAAAATTTGGATGAATCTATTAGATATTTTTTTAACAATTCAATTATGAGGAAAATATAGAATTTAGTTATAAATAAAAGCACAAGAAAATAGTGATATTTGTAAAACTAAGCCACATTTTAATTCAATTCTAAAAAAAAGGAAATTTTTACTTATTAAATATTCCCCCTCAACTAAAATCTTGGACCCTTGGTAGTAAGATCGTCTGATGTTCAAAATCTAATACTCATGCTTGATCAATGAAGTATTAACAAAATTAAAGTAGTAAACCCATAGATTATTGATATTCAACTACCGGATTACCATGCCAATGGGCATTGTAAACGCACCAGAACTGGCGAAACATGACCGATCGTATTCATCAGACATTCCTATTCGCTGGTTTTGTTGGTTTTTATTGCAATATAGAAAGGATTAGTCAGTTCGGTGAAGTGATTGGTAAGAAACTTATCGCACCAAATCGATGATTGTGTTGACTATAATAATATCTTTAAGAGTATAAAAATATATATATAGCTAAAGGAATGTCAAATGTCACTCTAGGAAAGGGCATAACGATTTATGCTCCTCTTAAATACTATTAGATCCATTTCCCTCATCAATACTCAAATTCACATAGACTAATTGTCATAGTCATCCACTAGATGACTGACGATCATCTGTTGGACTTAGTTGCGACTTGCTAGAGTGAACTAGCTAGTGACTACTGACTCCATCAACCGGTATCACTACAACTGCTCGTTGAAGTCATTCTTTGGATGATATCACAGGTAATCCGATAGAGTCTATAAACGTAATAGATAGGTGAGAACATGTTGTTATTGATGCTGATCGTGGAAGTAATTCATTGGATGACCACAGGTCATATTCTAAAGTTGGTAACCGAAATCGCTGAGAGCAAGGCTTAGAGAAGAAGATTTGAATATGTATTTAGTCTTTGGCATCAGTATTATTTTAGGATTGTCACGTCCTTGGATTTATCATTTTAAATTCAGGATCATTGCTATTTTAGGATTTCAACCGGTTTTCGATTCGATTTGTTATTGGCTTTAGTTCCTGTAGTATTAAGTTTATTTTTAGTGCCATACACAAATATTATTATCTCATTTACATTATTTCCCATTAAATTTTAGTTGTAATTGTTACCTTAGTTTTGCTCAATAAAAACAAGTCTTTACGATTTAAATTGTTTTGAATGACAATCCGTGTATTATCTATATAATCCGAACATATTTTAATTTTTAAAGTCTTTTTGTAGACAGCTTTTTTTTTTTTTTTTTTTTTTAAATGTTCATTTTATGTATGATTTTTTTTAATACTACATACCTCCGTGCCATGATCTTCGTTCACTTCTAAACTTTATATCACAATTTGTTTTTTTTCCTTTTCTTAGTTAAGTTTTATATTAAAAAAACCGTTTAGATTATCTTTTTTCAAATTATGTTTGAAAGTTTTATCATTTCAGCTAATTAATTCCACAAAAAAAGAATCCTCAATCCCTACTACAAAAAGACGCCTTTAAGCCAATAAAAGATAACTCCTACAAAATGAATAATATGGTAACATAGTAGATAACATTAGAGTGACTGGGCAATCATTAATACAAATAATGTATTAAATATTAAATGATAGTATTATGTTAATATACTCTCTGATATGCATAGCATGAAGATGCATGAATAAGGAAAGTTGCAATGTACTATACGTACGTGCATATTGCCACATTAGTGAATATGTGAAGTCATGTGATTTTTAATAAAATTGTTGATTGAGTGGGGACCTAGGTGAAGTTGTCGTGTAAATATATAGGAAGAAGAAAAGACTTTTTTTTTTTTTTTTTCCTTTTTAATTACCTTGTATGGATTAAATGCGTGTAAATTAATTAGTTGAGCTAGAAATTATTCTTAAGTTTCCGTTCTTTTTAACTAATGTAAGATTGGAATTTGGAGTTCAAATAATTTGTTTAGTCTTTCTTTTAGTAAAGCAGAAATGTGGCATTTGGCGCATGCAGCAGCTAAATATAGTGTTGATCTTTGAATACTTGTAAAAATATTGGTGGTAATAAGTAGTGATGGAATTATAAGATATGAGTGAAGGGTTACAGTGACATGAGAATATCATTTAGATAGTATATGTCTATGAAATGTCACTTAAGAATTCCTATTTTATTTAGGCTTTTGGAATGAATGATCAAGATTTAATGATGTCCACTATGAATGCAGTGTAGTAAGCGCCATTGTTAGAGGGAGCGTTTATACCAAAGCATTAGAGACGAACTCAACATCAAGAAATAGCTGCTTACTTATAAGAACAAAACTAATTGTTAAGAGTTAGACACTCTACTTCCAAGTAACCGAGAGCAATAAAAGCGTGAAAAATAAATCAAGTAAAATTAACACAGAATTTATAAAGATTCGGTTGTGAGACTGCGTTCAGAATTAAAAAAAAAAAAAAAAAAGATTTATCTACAGAATCTTCTGTGTAAAGCAATAAATTGTCATCACAATTAATTAAGCCCCATAACTTAATTAATATGTGTAAATTTCGCTAAACTATAAAATACTAATGCTCTATATCGCATACGCTCATCTAAATCATGACAACCAGCCATTCACAAATTTGTTACATCTTTCCATCAGGGATTGGCTATACCCATATTTTCATAGCTTGAAGTTGGTCCAAAAATGTTAACTTTCGCATAATTATACTTGGACTCACCTTTCAATATGATTTGTTATGGTTTTGTAAGACTTATTATTTCTGTCATTCTAAATAATTAGGAGTTATCATGGTCTTTTATTTTTTATTTATTAATTAAAAGACATTTTTTTAAAATTTTTTCAGTGAAGTGGCATAAATAATATTTTTACCATCTTGAGCGGTATTTTAGATTTTTTTTTTTTCGCTTACCGAAAATACCCAACTCTAGCTGTTGATGTCATATCAGTTTCTAACTTTTACTAAAATCCAATGGTCCCAACCCCTATTAGACAATAAATCCCAGAATGTAAAACACAAATGTTTTAGGGCATGTTTGTTTCACGATTCAAGTTGAGAACTTGAGTTGTTTATGTGAAAAGAAAAATATTATAGTAAAAAAGTTATATTTGAATTTTTATGAGAGAAATAATGTAGCAAAAGAATTTGAGTTGTGAAAAGAACAAGGGAAAAGGAGACAAACCCCTCTTAAAAGTGCATGAGTCATGATTTCTACATTTACTCTTGATTAATAACATTTTTAGTTCAATAATTATACTAATAAAAGGGTATTAATCATGAATGAGTGGTAAAAATTGAGACCAATACATTTTTAAGGGTAAATCGGGCAATTTTCTCATGAATCAAAGAAAAAAAGGCGGCCTCAAAACATTAGCAAAATAAGGCCCATAATATAATTGGGTAATTTTGACAAATACTCTTTAAAATGGTACCCTTAAGAATTTTTGAGTCTCAACATTGACCTATTGAATTTTGTCCTTTTAGAATAAGTAATTTGACAGATTATTATCGATAATTTGATAAATGTCATGGGCATCGGGTCTCTGGTCGCCGATGGTGGGTGTAATTTAATAATTATTATCTAAAATTTGATAAATTATTATCTAAAATTTGATAAGTTATTATTGAAAGAGTAGTCTATCACAGTAAAAGAGTAGAACTCTAGAATGATGGGTTTAAGGATCAGTTTTTGCAATTTTCTCATATAACTGATGCAGGAGTGGACGTACATGACTAGGCCTTTTGTTTCTTTGATTATTTGGGCTTTGTCTGGTGGGCCTTATTTACATGTCAGGGTTTTATAGAATAAAAAAATTACACAAACTGACGCCTTTCAAAGAGGTGAATCAAAACATGGTCTAGTTCTACAAATATTCCTTTTTTTGAATTATGTTTTTTTACAATCCAAATTACCCTTTTTGAGTTGAATTTTGACTTATATTTAGTTTTAGCAACTGACTTCCATATTTTTCACATACTTGAAATATATATATGCACTTATCATCTTTTCTTTTTAATGTTTGTTTTCAAATTTGTGTATCGTTGGTGCAAGTGATGTCAATTTACGTTAGTATAATGATATATTCATTATTATAATAATAATCTACAAGGATTACATTCAATTGTGTTCGTGTCTTAATTATTATTCTTCTTATACTTCTATTATAATGAAAAATATCATTATTGTAATGATATATAATAAATAAAATTCACGTACGTTAGTGTTCGCATTCTAGTTATTCCTCTTATGCTTTTTATAATGATATATTCATATTGCAATAATATATATATATATATATATATATATATTACTTATGGATCGGATTTTGTCTTTATATATATATAATTATAATCTTGTTAGTATCTTAATTATGTTACGTTGTTAGTCCATAAAAAACAAAAATTATGCTGTTAGTATGATAATGACTCTTAAGAAGGATAAAATTTTAAATCGTGCTTTTTCAATACTTACGTATTTGATATTAAACAGAGAATGCCATAATTTTAAGAATTTGATTCATTAAAAAAAGATTAATCATCCCACAAATTATGAGATAAAATATCTATCATATTTCTTATATATTATCTTTAAAATTGATTTATACAATAAATTCAAATCAACAAAATCAGAATTAAGTGAATAATGTCATCATACATATGCATTAAGCCATATGTAGAATATTTACAATTTGCAGTAATATTTTAATTCCACAAACTTAATTAAACTATATGTTGCAATAAGCCTTTTGTAACGACAGAATTTTACATGAATCGACCCTTAAAAATAATGTGATATCATATTTTCTCTCTTATTTTTAGGTTTCTAGAGATGCCTCTTTTCTACTTTGGCCATTCAATTTAAACGATCAAATTACCTCAATTGAAACCCTACATATTTTAAGCATTTAAACAACCCTTACTTTCTCAATCATCACTTTCCATGTCTCTCTAAATATTGGGGCCATCTTGATAGAAATAGTATCCCTAAAGTATGATATGTAATAAGGACATTTATTATTTGATTAATAAAATAATTTATTCATTATTTATGTACATGTATTATTGAATACTTTATGAATATCATTGAAAATTTCGTGATTATTTATGCGACCTTAAATATTGTATATAAGTGTTATATACGAGAAGTTAATATTTAAGGATAATAATCGAAATAATGTTCCTAATGAATTTAATTAAAGTTACAGAATATTTAATTAAAACATTACTAATACACGTCATTCCCATTAAGAATAGAATGGTGTTATTTGCGTCATTAATATAGAGGGATATTGAATGAGTGTATTATGCATAATAAGATTGTGTAGAACAGAGAGATAGACACAATTTAATTTTCTGATAATTTTTGTTAACTATAGAAAATCAAATTTGAGTCTACCGATGGTCATATATGGAATGATCTTAATCATGAGTTGTTAGTAGACACCTGTTTATGGATTCGTATTTTTTTATTTACTTGGTATGGATTTTGAGATCCTAAATCCTATGCCTTGTATCTTAGAAACATGATGAAATGGATAGCCGAGAATGCTAATATATGATATGAAATCCATTCCTTCTTCTTTGAAGAAGTAGATAAATAATTTCTCTAAGGGTTGATTCGGTACTTGAATAAGTAACGAGCTCGTATTCATGAATATGTTTTATGAATATACTATTCATTAGAGAATTAATGGTACTCAAAGATAAAGATGTAATTAGAGAGGTTTTAACGGATTTTACCTAGCTCTAATTATGAATTATTATGGAGGATTGATCTATATGTAATGACTATATCGAATGGACACTTCAAGTTCTTAGAAGTAAATTATGTCTATAAGTGTAATTTCAAGTTTTTAGTGGAGTAACTTTTAGAATTAATAGAATTCATTAATTAATTATTAATTTTATTAGAGCTCAGAATTATAGGTCCATGTGTCCCCGCATCATCCTTGTAATATTTACAAGACAAGATGAATTATCAGGATTTAACATCACTCGGAATAAGTAATGTGATTATTTAATTAAATTAATTTTAGAACACGTTGTGGTAGGACCACAGGAGGTCACACGCCCAGGCACAGGGAGGTGCATGGGGCATGTGACACAGGTAGAATCCTGTAAGGATTCAGTAGCTTACTCTCCAAGATATCCGATTTACTTGTTTTACAAGTTTTCCAATCAAATTCAAAAAGAAAGTGAAGTATGACTTTATTTAGAAATGAATTTGAACTAAAATTGAAAACTGGATAAAGGATGAGTTTTCTCTCTCTCCTGCTGCAAATTTGCACCCTGTGGTGTGGTCGGCCATATAGTATAGGGAAGGGAGAGAATTTTGTTTCCAAAATTAAATGGGAAACTGCATTTTAATAAGATTAAAATATAAAAGTAACAAGTTTTTCTATTGCTTTGTCATCAAGTTAAAGCAAATAGGTTCTCCTTGTGTTCTATAAATAGGAGACAATAAAAAATTAGTATACATAATTTTTTGCTCTTAAAATTCCTAAGGTAACCAAATTTTAGAGAGAGAACAAGAGAAGAAAAGCTCTTCCAATTCTCAATTTCTTCATATACATGTGTTGATAGTGAAGAGACACAAATTAGTGAGTGATCTAATTCGATAGTTCTTTATTAGAGCCTATACTTTAGGTCTTGCAGATTTTAAGGAGTAGACGAGGAAGATTCGGGTTTTTTGAGAAAACTTAGAGCTTGGACTCTTCATGGTCAAAGACCTTAAGTTATCAACCTAATCATTTGCTAGGTATCTATCTTTATAAATTAATATGATTAATTAATTATTGTATAAATTAATATAATTTATAGAATATTCAAAAGTTTTATAAAAATTTTTATTATACACGATCAGCACTACCACATTTCTGCACATGAAAACATTTAAAAAACCTAACACATTTCTCTCTCCTCTCACCTCTCTGCCATCCTCTCTCTC
This sequence comes from Morus notabilis, assembly GCF_000414095.1. NCBI lineage: Eukaryota > Viridiplantae > Streptophyta > Magnoliopsida > Rosales > Moraceae > Morus > Morus notabilis. Next base: position 594,164 of record NW_010374042.1, on the reverse strand, counting down.
TTCTCTACCTCCTCACTCTCTCCTCTCCATCCACGCTCCGTCATGGATGCCATTGGCTAGAGATGTTCATCAAATCCAAACTGCATTTTTTAGTGAAACCAATTCGATCCGCACATATATATATACCGATTTAAGAAATATTCGCATTCAATCTGTTGGGAATAGTGTCCTAGAAGCATGAGATGTAATAGGATATTTATTATTTAATTAATAAAAGAGTTTATTCGTCATTTTATGTGCATATATTTATGAATATGAAATGAAAATTCTGTGATTATTTATGTAACCTTAAACATAGTATATAAGTGTTATATACGAGAGGATCATGTTTAAGGATAATAATCAAAAACATTGTTCATAATGAATTTAATTAAAGTTCAGAATATTTAATTAAAACATTATTAATACATGTCATTCCCATTTAGAATGGAACGGTGCTATCCGCACTGTTAATATGGTGAGATATTGAATGAGTGCATTTCGCATAATGAGATTGTGTGGAATAGGGACACAGACACAATATGAATTTCTAGTAATTTTCGTTAAGCATAGAAATTCTAATTGAGTCTACCGATTGTCATATATAGAATGATCTTAATCCTGAGTTCTTAACAAATTTCTATTTATGGATTTGTGTCTTTTGATTTACTCGGTACGGATTCTGAGACCCTGAATCCTATTCCTTGTATTTTGGAGACATGATGAAATAGGTAGCCGGGAATGTTATTATACGAGATGGAATCCATTCCTTCTTGAGAAAGAAGTAGATAAATAATTCTCTTGAGGGTTGATTCGATACTTGGACCAGTAGGAGCTCCAATTCATGAATGTGTTTTATGAATCACTGTCCATTAGAGAATCAATGATACTCAAGGATAAAGAAGTAATTAGAGAGGTTAACGGATTTTACCTTGCTCTAATTATGAATTATTTATGGAGGATTGATCTATATGCAATGACTATATCAAATGGACACTTCACAGTTTAGAAGTAATTAATGTCTATAATTTTGAGAGTACAATTCCAAGTTTATAGTGGAGTAACTATTGAAATTAATAGAATTAATTAATTAATTAAAGTGTTTAATTAATTATTAATTTTATTGGAGCTTGGGATTATAGGTCCTTGTAATTCTACCAGACACAAAGGACAAAATGGAAATTTTAAAATTATGGAATTCTAAAAATTAAATACTCGAAAAATAATTAATTGAGAATTAATTATTATTTAAATAATGTGATTATTTAAATTTGAATTTGAATCATGAACATAATTTAAATTTATTCTTTTAAACTTATTTGATAAGTTGTTCAATTTAGAATTCAAATTAATTTAAGTTTGACTTAAATTCAAATTTGAATTTGAATTAAAATTGGACTACAGGATAAAGGATGATTTTCTCTTCCTTCCCTATCTGCAATTGGCGCCACACATAGGGATAAGAATCCCTAGCATGGCCGGCCACAAGAGAAGGATAGAGGAGAATTTTTTGTTCAAAATTCAAACATGAGAGAGAGATTTGTTTCCTTTTAGAAGTTAGACTTCTACTTATAAATAAGGGATGATGAAAAATTGCGCGTGACAGAATTTTTTAACCTAGACTTTAAGGGGCTGGCCGAAATTCCCTAGAGCAAGAGAAGGAAAATTTTTCTCCCAAAAATTCCACATCGTGCATGCGTTGTTGTTTGTAGAAAATTCAAGTGTTTAATTAAACCCGTTTTAGTCTCGAGTGTGCCCACACATATGTCTACGTGGAATCAAGGAATTGACGTGGAAGACTTTTGGTTTTCTAAACACAAAGCTTGGAGCAATGATTGTTCGAGGCAAAGAATTCTAGTTATCATCCGAGTCGGCTCCAGGTATTTTTCTTAATTGAGTTCTTGACATATAAATTAATGTGATTAATTTATTCTTGCATGAAAATTTTTGTTATACTTGATCCGCCTCCCGCACCACGCTTCCACATCCAAATTCGATTCGGCTACCAACACAATCTACTTCAAAATTAATGCATCATTCAATTAGAATTAGTGGGGTTTTAAATTAGTTACTTTGATCAGTTATTAAGGATTTAAAAAAATTAAACGTCTGGATTGATTTTTCTAATTAAAAAAGTTTTCATTCGTTTAAAAGACATCTAGAGCTAGACAATAAAACTAAAATTCAAAAAATCATAAGCCATAAACTAGCCTCAAAATGATTCCACCCATATTACATAAGTTAAAAAGTAAAACTTTATGCATATTTCAACATAAATCAAACATAGTTTACCATTAGCCTATTTATATTTTAATCCTAAGCCCTAAGACATTTAAAAAATATTTTGTAACATATATGTGAGTGTGGATCATTTTCGATTAGTTACTTTCCATGCTCAACTCATAAGGATTTGAGAAAGTGTCGTGCAAGTCATGAATCTGCGGTTAATAGGTTATCTATGCGTTGCAGACTCTATTTTCATATTTTTGAACTTCCTTATAGCCATCGCGCCGCGTCACTTCACGTCTAAACTGTGCCATCTATGTTTGTTTTTTATGGCAAATGTGGTCAGTCATATCTGTCGAAGACATTAATGGCTGACGATCACGGGTGGCCGAAGAATCGTGAGGATCTGAATTCAAGCCGTCTCGAAATTTTTAAAATTTGTCCAAGTTAGTTAGTACGAATTACTTTCTTCCTTAATTTCGTTGTTTTCTTTTTTACCTATATATACGAAATGCTTAAAATGACGTTAACTTCAAAGATCTCAAAGTCAGTCATGTAGTTCCGCAGCAAACCTCAACCCAACAGATTCCCAAGTACTGGATATGGGCCAATTTATTAACAGCTCCTCATATATGGAAATTATTATAAAAAGACAAATTTATAATTATGTGTTGGGTATGAAGAAAGAGAAGAGATCATACTGGTTCTAATTAATATTCATGAACGTAATTAAGAAACTGTTTTGTAATAAAAATAAAACACATATATGACAACAGAAATAATTATCCAGTTTTGTATAATGAGAATCTGGAAGCGACGTCGAAAGCTATGTACACCAAAAACATTAAATGCCACATGCACTTGTTGGGTTCCAATCTCCTCTAAAAGCTATGCCAACTATACATATAACCAAATTTCCACTTGTCACAACGAATTAACGATATAATTAAATTTATTAGCGAATAATAATCAAGTTTCACATGAATCCCAATCCAAAGACTCCCCATACACGCTATACAAACAGGTTTTTTTTTGTTTTTTTGTTTTTGTTTTTTCGAGGGAATGATATACAAACATAGTTGGCTTCTATAGTTGAAATGATTTGACTTCGTAGTTACACCACCTTACTAAATCAACTATATATATATATATATATACTATATGTATATATATAATATTATGCATGATTCGGATAGATGAGAAAAGAAAGCAATAATGTAAAGAAGTCAATTGCAATCTTCCGAAGCCATGCATATCTGGTTCGGGTGATATTCGATATTTGATTATGGCATATAATTAGGATTTGCAAGCGATGCCAGAAGAGACAAGTCCAAATAATTCGTAGATTTGGAGAATATACAAAACATGTGTCGTGTTCGTTCGTCTTCCCAAAAACAGATTCTCGATAAGACATAAATGGTAAGAAAAATCAGTTGGTACGATGAATATAATTTGTCTTGTTGGATGACAGTCTTACTAGAAACGACGCTCCTTAGCTGGATTTGTTCCCACCAGTTTTGTCCATCTTTCACCTAATTATCTCTAAGAGGCAAAACGGGGAAAAAGAAGAAAGAAAAAGCATAAATTCCCGCGAGCTAGTAGAAACTTGAATAGGGATATAGAACGGAATGGGATTACTTAGTAATACTGTCCTCACCTTTATACTCTACCTCCATTTTACCCAAAAAGAGGATTGAGTTTGAAGAATTCTTGCAACATTTTCGAAACATCAAGTTTGATTAAATTTGATGTAAAATTTAGAAACAAAGCCACCTACGTCTCATGAAAACAAATCAAAATCTCAATATTAAATCCACACTCCAATGATAACAAACAGCAGACAGTTATGCAACATTCTCACGAGTAAAATTGGAAATTCTTAATCCCCTAAATGAAGGTTTTTTTTTTTTTTTTTTTTTTTTTCATTTGGATTCAAGTTATAACCCGTTACATTTTGGTATAACCACTCATTGTTTTTAATAAAAAGCTGTGTTCATTTTGCAGAAAGCCCATTTTTCTTCGTCTTATTCCTCAGTGTAGCAACATGCGTGAGATCATGACATATTGGATGTTGTGTAATTTTTTTATTTATTTTTTAAATGAAAATGTTGTGTTAATTACTAACATGTTATGTGACAAACAAAAAAAAAATTTCAACTTGCAACTGGCAATTTAATGTACCCTCAAGCAATGAGCCTTTTTTTTTTCCCTCCCTCATTTTGGTTGGAAATGAGCACGGTACTTACTAATAATGAACAGAAATATATAACTTTTGTTTCAAAGTCAAAGTAAATAAATAATTTTGGTTGAACTGAGAAACTGAAAAAACGACCTTCCACCCCAAAAAAAAAAAAAAAAAAAAAAAAAAATGACTAAGGGTGAAGTGATGATAATGTTAGTTTTAAAAAAAATTAATTAATAATATTAATATCATTTAATTTATGCGTTCAAATTAATAATGTTAATTTATTAAAAAAATTTATAAAAGAATTAATGATGAAAAATTTTTTAGTTTAATTTTTTTATAAATATAAAAATACTATAATAAAATTAAAATTATTGAGTTAAATATATTTATCAAGAACGAGTCTTACGCTAAAGATTTTAGTCGGTTTAAAATTTTTAAATTTTAAGATTCATTTAATTTGTTCATTTAAATTTTTAATTTAAATTGATATATGATTTTATGTAAAAAATTTTATTATAATAAAAAATTAAATATAATTATTTTTAAAAAAAACTATTATAATAAAATTTAAATTTTAAAGGGTATGTTTTTTTATCTAAAAAATTTAAAAAAAGACAATTTAAGTTTTAATTTTATTCAAATTCACATTTTTTTAAATTTTAATTTTATTCAACTTTACTCAATTTTATTTAAATTTTAACTTTAACTCAACTTATAACTTAAATTTAATTTAAAAATTACACTTAAATTATACTCTAAAAGAACCACTCCTAAATTTAAATTAATAAAATAAACGTACGCCGAAAAAGAAATATGCAAAAAAAAAAAAAAAAAAAGGTATTAATGGGCGCTGCTGAAAGAGAACAAAAAGTAACAGAAAGTGGGGGGATGAATGAGGCAAAAATGACAACTGGAGAGGACAGGTTGGTGCAAGTGCAAGGTTTGGACAGAGGAGAGAAGAGAGAGAAAAGACGATAGAGGAGAGAGAATTCTAGAACTGCAAAGTGATGAAGACAGTTCAGGCATCAGAATCAGCTTGCAAATATCCTAACATACGCACGGGAGATTGAGCCAGGCCTAGCCAGATGGGACCAAGCCCATCAGCCTTTCTCTTCTGATCTCCCACGACTCCATGCAAACAAAACAGCTTTCATGTCCCCCCTCCCAAAAAAATAAATAATAATAATAATAATAAAAGAGATTCTCTTTACATCTCACGTACCGTTAAATTAAATTTTTTTAATTTTAAAATTTGTAAATTTTTTTAATTTTATGTAATTTTATATAAATTTAACAGATTTAAAATTTAATTTATATTAATATATTAACGTATCAAAAAAACATTTCAATAATACTAATATAATAATCATGATGATGATACAATATAGTTTTTGATGGTCGAATTTAATTTTATAATGTCTTATTAAAATTGCTTGTCTTCCTATTTTAATATGATGTGATATTATAAAAGATGCAATGCTGGCTAGTATAGTTTCTTCTTCCCATAGTAGTTGTCATGAAATCCATAAACAGAGGATAAAAAAAAGTACTAATTATCACTAATTAGTTAACAAGTCAAAAATTCACATGGAAGACTGTATGGAATTTTATATTGCTAACAATAAGTTCATAATTTATAATGGAAGATTGTATGAAATATATATTAGATAATGTTACATTTCTATTTTACTGAATGTCATAATTTGGCATTTGGCCCGCCCAAAAAGGCATCCGACGATGCAGTAAATATAAATTTAAAATAATATTATATATTAAGGTACACTTAAAATAATTTTTTTATCGGGTATATTTCTCCAACAAAAAAATAGTGTCAAATATTAGTATGGGGATTTATGTGGCGGTTCGTGTTGTATTTTATGCAATTGAACAATTTTATATATATTATGGACCATTAAAATTTAAATCGGTATAAAATAAATGAGACATATATAAATTTTAAAAAAAATTAGTAAACTCATGCACTGTTCATTACTTTTTATTAATATTTTTTAAAAATTTTAACTAATATAATTATTTAATTAAAAAAATATTAATTAAAAATAAAACGTAAAAATCATGCACAGGGTATTTCTCCTTTTCCCCATTTTAATAACCGGCGAAAGCAATTGATGTCATGTGCTCAGGTTGGCCACTGTTGTTCTGCTGCCGACCATCCACGTGCTCTCCAACGTCACATGTGCTTTTCTCTTCTCTTCTTTTCTTCTCCATTTTTAATTAATTTTTTGTGTTCTCCCACATACGTTGGTTACTAAGTACGTATATATGGTTCGTTTAATTTACTTTAATTTACTAATTTAAATTTATAATTTTAGTTTAGATATAATTTTATGTGAAAATTTTTTATAATAATAAAAAATTAAATATAATTATTTTAAAAAAAAATTTATTATAATAAAATTTAAATTTTAAACTCAAATTAATAAAGTCAACGTGATATAATTTGTCACCACTCTGTTGACGATTCCACCCATCATAATGGACCTTTTTAGAGTCGTTTGTCATGGAATTCTCAATTATCACTTGTCGGTCCGTGGTCCCTAATCCAATAATCCCTCAATCTCAGACGCGGCATCGATCTGCATTTCGCAAAACAGTAAAAGTTAAAAACCAATAATTCAACCAAAACTATTGATCATTTCCAGCTGCAGATCGAGCTCCACACCTAATTAAGCAGCAGAATATGGTACCGTCAACAATTTTCTAGTCATATACATCGTTCGGATTAATGATGAAAATATCGAATTTTGCTGTCGAAATTTGAGTTATATTTAACTAGTGTGATCTAAAAACAAAAAAAAAAAATTCTTGCTAGGATCATAATTCTCAATTGCACGACTTTATATTAAAATTTTTTTTACATAAATATATTTTTTTAACTATATATAGTGTTATAGAGATATAAAATTAAATAATATTTACTCTGTGATTACCTACTTATAGATCTTGGTGTTATCTTTAAAAAACAAAAAATTCATCTAGTCAAATTGTTTGTGACGTATGTATGATGTATCGTGTATCTTTTATGTGAGAGTGCGTTTAATTTGCAGATTTAAATTAAAAATTTGAATTTAAAAGTACATTTTTATGAGAAAAAACTTTAACAAAAAAGTTTTAATTGTGATTGAAATTGTGAAACCAACAAAATCTAATATTTGCTCAATGATGACCTACTTATAGATCTTGGTGTTATCTTCTTTTTAAAATTCATCTGATTGAATTGTTTGTGACATATGTATAATGTATCATGTCTCTTTTATGTGATGGTGCGTTTGTTTTATAAATTTAAGTTAAAAGTTTGAGTTTAAAAATAAATTTTTATGAGAGAAAATTTTAATAAAAAAATTTAAGTTGTGATTGAAATTGTGAAACCAATGAAAAATCTTACAAATAATCACATTTAATTTTTTTACTACAGTAAAAAGCTCTCATATAAAATCACATCTCAACTCAAATTAAAAACTCAAATCAACGAACTAAACAGCCTTTATAAAGTTTGCAGTTTTCGATTTTTTTTCCCTGGATCGCAGTTTTCGAGTTTAAACCGATACCTTCTCAGGTCAGCTGTTGGATTGTTATGCAAGACGTAAGACAATGGCAGACTCATGTGGCGGTAACTTCCTCAAATTCTCAGTCAATGAGTCACATGACCTTCATACTCTGTCCCGCCGTGATTTAGGGATGCTTTTAGAAAAAAAAGGCATAAATACATATTCTGCCGTGCTTTTTAAATTTCTAATAATATTATTTAATTATCATAAATATTTATCATGTGCATAGGTAAAGTTTATAATTTGATATCGAATTAGAGATAAATCCTATAATTCTAAACAGTTATAAAAAGTTTGTAAAATAAATATTAATATTTAGACATTTATGTTATTAGCCTTTGAGGATTTGTATTTGCATGCACACAGTTTTATTTATTTTTTGGTTCCCATCTTTTTATCCTAAATAAATAAATATAAAAGATGAGTGGATATTAGAAAGCACAAGGATACGACAGTTAGTTACGTGGATCCCCTTAATTTAATGAAGAGAGCTGGTTTGTACTACACTACACGTGCATTTTTGAATGATATGTGGCAGTGCCTTATTTAATGTTGTCAAACAGTTTCTACTCAATTTTTAAGCTTAATATATTGAATCTATTTTCTAAATTAAAAAACTTAAGGCTTGGTCTTTTGAGTGAAAAACTCAAAAAAAAAATAACTTGAGTTACAATTTTATTTAAATTCATGTTTTTTTTAAGTTTAAATTTGAGTTTAAATTCGAGTTCAAACTCGAGTTTAGGACTAAAACTCGAATTCAAGTTTCTCCTTCAACTCGAGTTCAGAAATTCGAATTCAAATTAATGAACAGTATTTTTTCTATTCTTAAAAATGCTATAACTTTTTCGTTTTAATTCTGATTGAGATGATTTTTTTTCTATTCGTTGACAACGAAAAGACGAATAAAACCTGACCCATATACCCTATTAAAATTTTTCATCAGCATTGAGTTTTTATTAAAATACTATCTAAATACAAATTTAAGTTTTAACTCACTCAAACACAAACTCAAAAAGATTATTTTCTCAAACCATAACTCAAATGTACACAACCAAACATAAACTCAAGTTACAAGTTCAACTCAAGTTATAACTCAAATTTAACTCAAGAATTATATTCAAATTAAACTCCAAAAGAACAAGACCTTAGAAACTTAGATAAAATTACTAAACTTACTTTTAGAATTTATTAGTCTAGGTATTTACCATTTACTCTTAATTGATATATTTTTTTACTAATATGACTATTTAATTAAAAAATATATTAATAAAAAATAAAGAGTAAAAGTCTAAATCCATATATTTTAATTGATTTTTGTCTCCTTTCCCTCTTAACCTTAACTTCATTATTTGCCCCATGTAGTTTTTCCTTTTGCCCATCCATTTGGTGACCATAAACCGAACCTAATTTATCCCTCAAAAGAAAAACGTATAAACAAACGGAATCTGACTCTTCTTGCATAAATAAAAGAAACATACTTATATTCCATAGCAGAATAGAGAAATAAGTATCATTCTAGTTCTCCATCAGATGCAGACAATAAATTTGAATATAATTGAGTCGGGAAAAAGGAAAAAAGAGAGACCAAAAGCGCAAGAGTTGTCCTCGAGTTCAAAAGCAGAAAAACAGTGACCAAAAGATAAAACTACAAAGGCAAACACAGTGGCCCAGCCTGATAACACTGCACAACAGAGTCATGGCCGACCCGCCTCTCATGTCTCAATTAGTGCTGGAACTTCGGGTCGGCAGGCCGCCCGAAGCCCGAATTTTTGAATTTTGCCCGAATTTTTCGCGCCTGCCCGACTTGCCCGACCCGCCCGAGGTGCCCGAATTACCCGAATACCCGAAAACGGCTAGGTTTTTGAATTTTTACCCGAATTCGGCCCGAAAACCCGAGTTGCCCGAACTGCCCGAACTGCCCGATTTGCCCGAAAACGGCTAGTTTTTTGAAATTCGGGTTCGGGCCCGGGCAGCCCGGATTTGACATGTCCCCCCTTGCCCGCCGCCGTCTAACCACCGGATACCGCCATCCGCCGGGATTTTTTTGCATTTTTCCGACCAAGCCCGAACTGCCCGACCCGAAAATTGCCCGAAAATTGGGTGTGCCCGAATTGCCCGACCCGAAGCCCGAATTTTGGAATTTTGCCCGAATTTTTCGCGCCTGCCCGACTTGCCCGACCCGCCCGAGGTGCCCGAATTACCCGAATACCCGAAAACGGCTAGGTTTTTGAATTTTTACCCGAATTCGGCCCGAAAACCCGAGTTGCCCGAACTGCCCGAACTGCCCGATTTGCCCGAAAACGGCTAGTTTTTTGAAATTCGGGTTCGGGCCCGGGCAGCCCGGATTTGACATGTCCCCCCTTGCCCGCCGCCGTCTAACCACCGGATACCGCCATCCGCCGGGATTTTTTTGCATTTTTCCGACCAAGCCCGAACTGCCCGACCCGAAAATTGCCCGAAAATTGGGTGTGCCCGAATTGCCCGACCCGAAGCCCGAATTTTGGAATTTTGCCCGAATTTTTCGCGCCTGCCCGACTTGCCCGACCCGCCCGAGGTGCCCGAATTACCCGAATACCCGAAAACGGCTAGGTTTTTGAATTTTTACCCGAATTCGGCCCGAAAACCCGAGTTGCCCGAACTGCCCGAACTGCCCGATTTGCCCGAAAACGGCTAGTTTTTTGAAATTCGGGTTCGGGCCCGGGCAGCCCGGATTTGACATGTCCCCCCTTGCCCGCCGCCGTCTAACCACCGGATACCGCCATCCGCCGGGATTTTTTTGCATTTTTCCGACCAAGCCCGAACTGCCCGACCCGAAAATTGCCCGAAAATTGGGTGTGCCCGAATTGCCCGACCCGAAGCCCGAATTTTGGAATTTTGCCCGAATTTTTCGCGCCTGCCCGACTTGCCCGACCCGCCCGAGGTGCCCGAATTACCCGAATACCCGAAAACGGCTAGGTTTTTGAATTTTTACCCGAATTCGGCCCGAAAACCCGAGTTGCCCGAACTGCCCGAACTGCCCGATTTGCCCGAAAACGGCTAGTTTTTTGAAATTCGGGTTCGGGCCCGGGCAGCCCGGATTTGACATGTCCCCCCTTGCCCGCCGCCGTCTAACCACCGGATACCGCCATCCGCCGGGATTTTTTTGCATTTTTCCGACCAAGCCCGAACTGCCCGACCCGAAAATTGCCCGAAAATTGGGTGTGCCCGAATTGCCCGACCCGAAGCCCGAATTTTGGAATTTTGCCCGAATTTTTCGCGCCTGCCCGACTTGCCCGACCCGCCCGAGGTGCCCGAATTACCCGAATACCCGAAAACGGCTAGGTTTTTGAATTTTTACCCGAATTCGGCCCGAAAACCCGAGTTGCCCGAACTGCCCGAACTGCCCGATTTGCCCGAAAACGGCTAGTTTTTTGAAATTCGGGTTCGGGCCCGGGCAGCCCGGATTTGACATGTCCCCCCTTGCCCGCCGCCGTCTAACCACCGGATACCGCCATCCGCCGGGATTTTTTTGCATTTTTCCGACCAAGCCCGAACTGCCCGACCCGAAAATTGCCCGAAAATTGGGTGTGCCCGAATTGCCCGACCCGAAGCCCGAATTTTGGAATTTTGCCCGAATTTTTCGCGCCTGCCCGACTTGCCCGACCCGCCCGAGGTGCCCGAATTACCCGAATACCCGAAAACGGCTAGGTTTTTGAATTTTTACCCGAATTCGGCCCGAAAACCCGAGTTGCCCGAACTGCCCGAACTGCCCGATTTGCCCGAAAACGGCTAGTTTTTTGAAATTCGGGTTCGGGCCCGGGCAGCCCGGATTTGACATGTCCCCCCTTGCCCGCCGCCGTCTAACCACCGGATACCGCCATCCGCCGGGATTTTTTTGCATTTTTCCGACCAAGCCCGAACTGCCCGACCCGAAAATTGCCCGAAAATTGGGTGTGCCCGAATTGCCCGACCCGAAGCCCGAATTTTGGAATTTTGCCCGAATTTTTCGCGCCTGCCCGACTTGCCCGACCCGCCCGAGGTGCCCGAATTACCCGAATACCCGAAAACGGCTAGGTTTTTGAATTTTTACCCGAATTCGGCCCGAAAACCCGAGTTGCCCGAACTGCCCGAACTGCCCGATTTGCCCGAAAACGGCTAGTTTTTTGAAATTCGGGTTCGGGCCCGGGCAGCCCGGATTTGACATGTCCCCCCTTGCCCGCCGCCGTCTAACCACCGGATACCGCCATCCGCCGGGATTTTTTTGCATTTTTCCGACCAAGCCCGAACTGCCCGACCCGAAAATTGCCCGAAAATTGGGTGTGCCCGAATTGCCCGACCCGAAGCCCGAATTTTGGAATTTTGCCCGAATTTTTCGCGCCTGCCCGACTTGCCCGACCCGCCCGAGGTGCCCGAATTACCCGAATACCCGAAAACGGCTAGGTTTTTGAATTTTTACCCGAATTCGGCCCGAAAACCCGAGTTGCCCGAACTGCCCGAACTGCCCGATTTGCCCGAAAACGGCTAGTTTTTTGAAATTCGGGTTCGGGCCCGGGCAGCCCGGATTTGACATGTCCCCCCTTGCCCGCCGCCGTCTAACCACCGGATACCGCCATCCGCCGGGATTTTTTTGCATTTTTCCGACCAAGCCCGAACTGCCCGACCCGAAAATTGCCCGAAAATTGGGTGTGCCCGAATTGCCCGACCCGAAGCCCGAATTTTGGAATTTTGCCCGAATTTTTCGCGCCTGCCCGACTTGCCCGACCCGCCCGAGGTGCCCGAATTACCCGAATACCCGAAAACGGCTAGGTTTTTGAATTTTTACCCGAATTCGGCCCGAAAACCCGAGTTGCCCGAACTGCCCGAACTGCCCGATTTGCCCGAAAACGGCTAGTTTTTTGAAATTCGGGTTCGGGCCCGGGCAGCCCGGATTTGACATGTCCCCCCTTGCCCGCCGCCGTCTAACCACCGGATACCGCCATCCGCCGGGATTTTTTTGCATTTTTCCGACCAAGCCCGAACTGCCCGACCCGAAAATTGCCCGAAAATTGGGTGTGCCCGAATTGCCCGACCCGAAGCCCGAATTTTTTCGGGCTCGGGCGGGCGGCCCCAAAATCTCGGGCGGGTCGGGGTCGGGCTCGGGCAAATCCTCGGGCTTTTCGGGCGGTCGCGGGCGGCCCGTCCAAAGTTTCAGCACTAGTCTCAATGGTAGAATTTGAGGCTTTAGAGTGAACACAGATTTTTTGTTTCTTTTTTTTTTTTTTAATTATTGTAAAGACGTGTGGATCATTTTTCACAAAACACATAATATGATGGATATCAATTTTTTGATGTTTTACGATTTAAATCACAACTCAAATTTTTATTATAGTATTTTGATTTATAAAATTTTAAATTTAACTTTTTTATTATAAATTTATTTTTCAATTCTAGCTCTCAATTCAAACTCTGCTTTTATTTGAAAAGTCTTCATCAAATTTTAACAGTAAAAGAAAAAAAAAAAAACACTTCTTTCATATTTAGAACTGTACCATGCTGATAAAATGTCTTATATAATATTATAATAGAACTTTTCCCTCTGCGCATGTCATTTAACTCGAGTTTTCCTCAAAGCAAAATTTGAAAAAGTATTATATACCAAAGGAAAACATAATAAGAAAATTATATGATAGGGTACGAAAAACTACCTTAATAATAAGATATTATTTTCAGCCAGCAAAATTTTAACATGTTTTGTTAATTTTACATGTTTTAAAATTATTTTTATCAAACTTAAACTTGTTTGGCATTGCATTTATTGTACTTTTATTCAACAGAAAAATAAGAAGTAATAGTTATGACTTTTTCAATAAGCGTTTAGAAATTTAAATTTTCAAAAAAGTTTAATGCGATTAAAATTGTATTTTAATTTATTAATAAACAAGAAAAATGCATAAAAGTAGAAGTTATGAATGTTGATGGATTGTTTAAATGTTAGATTGATTTCAAATTTATAAGAATTACTTTTAAGATAGTGGTTTAAAATAACTGCAGTTAAATTATTTCATATTTTTAATATCCTTTTCAACAACGAGAAACTGTTATATTTAGGGCTTGTTCATTTATATTTTTTGACTTAGGTGACTTGAGTTCAGATTTTGATTTAAGTTAAGGTATATTTGAATATGGTTTGAGTTGAGACTCTATTTTGAATTTGTCTTTGGATGTGCACATTTTGAATTATAGTTTGAATTGAGAATCTATTTGAGTTTGTGTTTGGATGAGTCAAAACTTAAATTTGTATTTGAATAGTATTTTAATAAAAACTCAATGGTGACGAAAAATTTTAATAAGATATATGGGTGGTGTTTTATTCATCTCTTCGTTGTAAACGCATAAAAAATCATTTTAATCAGAATTAAAATGAAAAAGTTATGGTGTTTTTAAAAATAAAAAAGTATTATTCATTAATATAAATTTGAGTTTAAAAATTTAAGTTAAAGAATAAATTTAAACTCAAATTTTAAACTTAAATTTAAATTTTACAAAAATATAAATTTAAATAAAAATAATTTGAGTTTAATCAACAAACTCTCTTTTCTAGTTGTGAGTAGGGCTGGCAATTTTTGACACGACACGATGAAATGACACGAAAACGACACGAGATAAATGGGTTTGGACCGCACGATTATTAATTGGGCCGTTAACGGGCTGGCACGAATAACACGAAAATAAACGGGCTAGATTCGTGCCAGCCCGTTTAACACGCTTAACTCGTTTAATTATACGGGCCATTATCATGCCGACACGGCCCGACCCGTTTATTAAGGTCATATACATATTTTTTAAGAGAAAACCCTAAGTTCTCTCTCTCATTCTCTCACACCCGCCTCACTCCTCACGCCCGCCTCAGTCCTCACCCACCGTTTCCATCTCCTCAGGGCTACATCGATTTGAGCAAGCGTAGGGTTTCGGAAGAGGATATTCAGGCATGCGAGGAGAGGTACAACAAGAGCAAGCTCGTTCACTCGATTATGCGCCATGTTGCTGAGATGATGGGCATCGACTTAGAGGTATTTAGTTTTTGAATCTTTGCTGCTATTCTATGCATAATTTGGATTTTTAGGTTTGGCTGTGTATTTGGAGATTTATGCGTGCTGACGAATTTCTCTGTTCAATAGCAAGAATAATGCATGTATAAAGTATTGCATAAGTAATTAAAGAATAGTTTATAGTATTGCATTGCGTATTTAGGTTTTAGAATGTTGAGGAATTTGGTTAATATTATTGGAGAGGAGTGTGGGATTTCCGGCTTGGTTGCTCGGAGAATTTGGAGAAAACTCAGATGGATATTGGTTTATATTGCTTTAATAGCAAGAATGTATGTGTTGAATAAGAAATTTATGGAAAGTTTATAGGATTACTTTAGGTATTTGAAGTTTTAGAATGTTGAGGAATTTGGTTAATTTTATTGGAGAGGAACGTGATGGGATTTTCGGCTTGCTCAAAGAATTATAGGGGAAATTCAGGTGGATATGGTCCTCAAATCAGCATGCATAGATTGCTAGAATGTATTTATTAGAGTAGGAATTTAAGATCACTTTGTGGGGTTTCTTTCGAAGCATGTATACATGATAAGGAAGAGAGAGTTTATTACCGCAGGATAGTTCTTATCAAACTTGTGAATTTTCTTCTTCTTTGTAACTTGTTTATGTTTAACTTCTAATAACTATAGAGGTTCTCTCCTATCCAATTGGATTTGCATTATTAGAATTCCTTGTTGTTGAATTAGTTTTATGCCTGCGTTAATGGCAATGCCACGTGATATGTGTGGGTATTAGAATGCCACGTGAAAGTTAGCATTTGCTTCAAGTTCGGTAAGTTAATGATTGATGATTTGATTGATATGAATGTGATTTGGTTAGCTAGACGAATTTCACTTACTTCTGAGGATCACGTGTAGGTTCGTGAGGCTTTACATTGAAAGACTTCAAGAATTAACGTGATTGGTTTTTCAGATCAACTTTTTAACAGTAAATATTGTAGAAATTGTTGCAACAAGTTTCTGTAAGAAGTTGAGTACAACATTTTGCACTAAAGTCATTTGACAGCTGTTTTAGAAGGTCGCTTGCTTATTTGCAGCATGCCTTTTGTATCAGTTTTTCTGAGTGTGAGATCAGGGAGTGCAATTATAATTTCATTAATTCTTCAGGAGGAGGGTATATAGTTTTTCAGGAGAGAAATTTTGTTGAGGAGGGTGTATGCATGTGTGTGTTTGATATTTGGATATTTTAATGTGTGTTAGCTATTATGCATGATTTTAACTATAAGTGATATTAAGTAGTCAATTAATATAGTTTTGAATACAATATAAAATTCCACTATTTTTGCTAGTTGCGTCATAAACGGGTCATAAACGTGTTTTTTTCGTGTCGGCCCGTCACGGCACGTTTAGTAATCGTGTTCGCGTGTCGTGTCGTGTTAACCGTGTTATTAGCGTTTCGTATTCGTGTTTGGATTTTTGACACGTTTATTAATCGTGTCGTGTTCGTGCTCACTATAATCGTGTCGTGCCGTAATCGTGTCGGCCCGAACACGACCCGCGAACACGAATTGCCAACCCTAGTTGTGAGACTTCAGAAACACATACCGCGTATAAAGACCTCTTTATGGTAGAAAGCTCCAATAATAACAGGAATTTTTTTTAAAAAAATTTTTTTTTTTTTTTTTTTTTTTTTTTTTTTTTTTTTTTTGCAAGGAAAGAAAAACACAAATAGAACTTCTACTATTAACACCGCATTGATGATAGTTCTTTTTTTTTTGCTAATCAATAATTATTTATAGTTCAACAACAACGTCTAGGATATGGGTGGCAATTCGTGTTACGTGTTGTGTTTGTATCGTGTTTTAATCATTTTTTTTAAATTTGTAGTCAATCCGAACACGACCCGTGATACGAAGTTTTTTAAAAACCGTAATACGAACACGACACGACCACTTTACGAGTTGACACGACACGACTTGAAATGACCCGTGGCATGAAATTGACCCGTGAATCCGAAATTGACACGAAAATTGTATACTTTTATTTAGTTTTTTACATATTAGAAATAACTTGAAATTCATAACACACTAAATTACAATAACATCCATTGAAATTAAGCAAATAATAGTATAAGATTTTGAGTATAACTATCATTATATCACAAGTTCATAATAAAATTTAAAATATGAAATGAAAAATATATGTATTTTTTAGTTTTTTACGAGTTTCGTATCGTATTCGGGATAGGCGGGTCCAACTCAAAATTGACCAATGTTTTTCATGTTAATTTCATGTCGATCCGATTCTAACCTGAATATCTTTTTTCTTAACCCTAACTCGTAAAATTTATGTCATTTTTGAGTCGGATCGTGACCCATATTACCAGTCCTAATCAGGATGCTTCACTTCTCTTTTTTTTTTCCCCGCATAATAATAAAATAAAAAATAATCACATATCCATATGGTAAACGACACCTTGCACGAGACTCGTCAGTTGTATATTCGTAGGGCCCACGTAAAGATAAAAAATTGAGCCTACAAAAGGGGCGTTCCCTCCCCTCTTTCCCCATCGGTCTTCACCAGTCATCACACCTTGGACTTCTCTCTCTCTTGCTTATCCCTCTCTCTCTCTTGCTCTCTTCCTCTGAGGTATTTCCTCTAGAAGCTTGAACACCAAACACGCTTATTATTATTTTTTTTTCCCCTGGTTGAGTGGGTTTTGTTCTGTTTTCCACATTATTTGGTTATTTGAGCACTAAACTAAACTCACCTTTAAATACGACATTTGACGGTTTGTTTTTTCAGTAGAAGAAAAAAAAAGAGAGAAAAAAATGGGCTCTCAGTTTCAACGTCGGACAACGCTGTGTCTGGGTGTTCTGCTCGTAATGGTCTCCGGAACAATGGGAGCTGCGCCGAAGAAGCCAGTGGATGTGCCATTTGGCAGAAACTATCTGCCCACATGGGCTTTTGATCATATTAAGTACTACAATGGAGGCTCAAATATTGACCTCGTCTTGGACAAATACACTGGTAATTATTATTCGGCTCCAATCGCAGTACTACTTTATAGTTACTCTATTATTGGTCGTTTTTTGTTAACACTATTTTTATTTTTTTGAGCTCAAAAGGTACTGGTTTCCAATCCAAAGGCTCATACTTGTTCGGCCACTTCAGTATGCAAATAAAGCTGGTCCCCGGTGACTCCGCCGGCACAGTCACTGCCTTCTACGTGAGTGTTTTTTTTCCCTAATTTGCCACAAAAAAAAAAAAAAGGAATTAAAACAAAAGAGAACAAAGAAATGATTTTGTTCTGTTTTTCTTTTGTTTTTTTTTTTTGGTGGATGTTTTGCAGCTATCTTCTCAAAACTCGGAGCATGATGAAATAGATTTCGAGTTCTTGGGGAACAGGACAGGGCAGCCCTACATTTTGCAGACAAATGTGTTTACCGGAGGAAAAGGAGACAGAGAACAGAGGATTTATCTTTGGTTTGATCCCACCAAAGCTTTCCACTCTTACTCTGTACTCTGGAACCTCTATATGATTGTGTAAGTTTCCTTCTTCTCATGCTTCTATCAATTTATCACCTTTGTTTGTTTGATTTTTTGTTTTTTTGAACTCATGGGAAGTGGATCGTTGGACCTCGTTGTAGATTTCTAGTAATCTATGATTAGCTTTTTGAGTGTTCCAATCCTTGGAGATCTTTGATTTGCTCTAATGTTTTATCTTTTTGTTGTACTAAAGAGAGAGAAAAAGACATTTTGAAAAGGAAGGTGGGGTGGTATGACTTAATGAGCATGGTTGGTGGGTATCCACCGCGTCACTTTTAGAGGTTGTTTGGTTGATGTTTGGTTGGAAGATTCGTCTCTGATTTGAATTATGATTCGTGATTCGTTACAGTATTTTTTCTTATAAAAAATACACATAAATAAAAAATAATTTTAATCACATGGTTTTAATTTATGAACCAAACATCTCCTTAATTTGTAATTTGATCTTTTTGTTAATTGATACTTATGGTTCTTTCTTTTTAATTTAGATGGGTTGAGATGTGATATTTTTTTAAAATTTAGTTTTTTTAATTTGTAATATGATATTTTTGAGAGTTTTTAATTGTAAAAATTTAAAATTTAAAATTTAATTCGGTAAAATGAATTAAGCATTAGTGATTGTTAAGTATAAAAATTTAAATTATGGCTTGAATTATGATTCATAATTTATTAAAATATCTTTTTAAAATATAAATAAATTGAAAAAATTTTAAATTATGATTATGAATTTGTGAGCTAAACGTCCACTTAATTTAACAATTTGGCTAAAAATACCATTAAGGAAAGAATGGTTCTTGTGTGGGGCATTTGATTATTGGAGCCGACAAAGCTTGGAAGCAAAATCATTGGAATAGGAGTTTCACTTTTTTTCTTTTTGAATTTGAGGCATCTTTTGTCCTGTTTATATTATTGTTTATACTAGTATATAAGCAGCCAAAAAACCATAGGATATCTTTTGGATTATATCGTAGATCATAGATCATAGATAGTGGGTGACAATTGACATCCCAGATATGAATGTGATATGACTATTTTACCCATTATATTTATATATATTTTTTTAGTTTTTTTAAATGACAAAATGAATTGATATAATAATATTTGGCATATTATTGGCATTGGGGAACGAGAGCAGATTCTTTGTGGACGATGTGCCAATCAGGGTGTTCAAGAACTGCAAAGACTTGGGGGTGAAATTCCCATTCAATCAGCCGATGAAGATATACTCGAGCCTTTGGAACGCCGACGATTGGGCCACGAGAGGTGGGCTTGAGAAGACGGACTGGTCTAAGGCCCCATTCATCGCCTCCTACAAGAGCTTCCACGTCGACGGCTGTGAATCGTCGGTCAACGCCAAGTACTGTGCAACCCAAGGCAAGAGGTGGTGGGACCAGAAGGAATTCCAAGATCTGGACGGCTATCAATGGAGGAGGCTCAGGTGGGTCCGCGAAAGATGGACCATCTACAACTACTGCACTGATCGTGTTAGATACCCCAGCATTTCCCCGGAGTGCAGGCGTGACCGTGACATCTAATTTCCAAAACCACCTCATCACATCTTCTTAATTACCATATTAATTGTTTTTTATGAGCTCTTTGGCCTCTCAACTAAAAGAAAATTTCATTTTCACCCCAAAAATCAATCAACCATTACCAAACCAACCCTTCATCATTTATTAAAGTTGAGGCCGATTCAGAGCGAGTGGTTTAATTCATGGTTTAATTCCTTTCTTGCATTGCTGTCCTGATTGCCAATATTCATTTTCTTCTTTCTTTTGATGGAGTCATTATTATTATGAAATATGCACCACTCTGCTCCTCTACAGTGGCTTTGTATTTGTCCAAAGTGTTGCTTATAATAATAATAATATATGCAGTTTTACCGTTGTTGTTTCTATTATTGATGGTGGTCATGTAATTCTCAAATCATATATTTATAAAAGTTAGTTAACCGTTTATGTATACTAATATCGTCTCTTGTGCCTTTTTATCTTTCTTAAAACTTTTTTAAAATAATAATGAATTGCCATATAAACGTTAAACTCGATCATTTAGCGGAGAATCTTCTTACAATAGACTGTTAAATTTATAGTCACATCATAACTGTGTATAGTTTATCAAACTTGATAAAAATTTACCGTTTACAATGATACATAACGATAGAATTTTTTTCCCTAACCAAGAAATGACAAAGTACTAAAGATGTGAAAAAGTTGTTAAGCTTTTTAATAAATTTATCAATTGAGGATTTGATTGGTTGACAAAGAAAAAAGACCTATTATTCTTAAATGAATAATCTTACTGCATATGTGCACTGTGCACCGCCACCAATGAATGGCTCTTCACGTGATCACGTGCTTACATCTAAATCTGTTAAAGTTCACTATTAAAGGGAAGAAAATAACCCATCTAACTTTAATTTTTATTTATTTATTGCAATTATGGAGACCACACGTCCACAAACAGTTTCTTGAAATCTACGTCCACTTTATGACTTTACTCTTTGGATGAGGAAAGAAATTATTATTGATGATAAGTTACGTGTGTGATGTTTTTTTTTTTTTTTTTTTTTTTTTTTTTCCTTAGATTTGTTTACTTAAAATCATGGGACATAAATAAATAAATTATAAAAGTATAAAAGCAGAAATTAAAATTTCAATACTCTTACGTGAATTAAATTCAATAATAATAATAATAATAATAATAATAAAAACTACTATATATTTTATGTACAGAAGATAGGCCTCTATAAAAAGAGGTAACTCCAAAATTCTCTATCATCCCAAATAGTTGAACTTTGGGGTGATAAACCTCGTGTTGTCAACAAATGATGTTAGCCTTCATGTTCTGACCCCGAATACGCTAAGCTGAAAAAGATTAAAACATCCGTTAATTTTAAAACAGAAAAATAGAGTAATTCTATTTATTGATAGTCTGGTTGAGTCAGAATTAGAGATCGGGTTAGGTCTTACGTCCCATCAACGTAGGACCATTATTCTACTAATCTTGACTCAACTAGAGATGACCGACATTTATCAAATAAAATATTTATAGGAAAGACAATGACTAAGATTATAATGGTTAAGTACAATGTTATTGTGAGGTTGCCGCCAATAGAATCCTTGGAGGAGAATTGGGATCAAGTTGCAGGCGACAAGAACAAAAATGAGGAGAGCATGCTTCCCCATCCACTCGAGCAACATTCCCACACGCCTGTATCTCCACATGTCCACCTGCCCATTTACAAAATTCAAAATCAAGCTTTTCAGTTTACAACATAATTAAGTTAATCAGTGATTTAATTCGTTATTAGGGTATGAGTTAAAGGTGGATATGTCCGAACCATCAAGTAAATAGCAACAAAGACGACGCCCGCAGCACCAGCCGAGACGCACATGTAACTAAATGTGTAGAGAGCCTTGTTCACATGCATACCTACAAATGTAACACAACCATCAATGTTTTCTTTTCGTCATATATATATATATATATATATATATATAAAACTACATGTCCTTAGTAAAGGACTGTTCTATAATATAAACTGTAATTTTAAAATATACAACAATTGTCATATAAAATAAAACAAATGTCATGATACATATCTAACTCTGTATGTTATATGTAGAACTTTGTAGAGGACCAGAGCACTTGACTATATAATTATACTCAAAATCACTTACCAAACCAATCCAAGGCAAAGCCCAACACTAAAAGAGAAGAGGACGGTATTAACCAATGAAGGATTCTATTCCTATGGTCCTGCACCACAAGATCATAATTAGAATTAAGAAGTCGCCAAATCAAGATTTTTCATTGCAATTAAAATGAAAGCAAAATTCAACATGTGACATGGATGAGTAATTTTTATATATTATCACCTTAAAATGGACAATGATGTGCCCATAGTGCAGGCCGACCAAGCAGGTAACAATGGCCATCAACGAACTACAACCGCGTTAAAATAATCAACGTCAGCAGGAGGATTAAACAAAAAAAAAAAAAAAAAAAAAAAAAAAAAAAAAAAAAAAAAAAACTGCAATTATAATGGCAGTACGCACCTTAAAATTCCTTCAGGGTCAAAAGGGGCTTGGCACCAAGAAGGAGAATCAGGAGGCAGGGGTCCATAATCTGGGGAGTTAATGCTGCATTGCTGTAAATGACACACAATAAAGCGATTCAGTTATATATAATTGTTATTATATATATATATATATATATATATAGACTAATAATCGGTTAAGGAGCCAGATAATGTTTTCATGAGTAGAGTAAAATAAAAAATGTAAAAAAGACTAGTGGGGAAATATAGTTATAACTCTATTATTTAACGAGAACACAATTATAATTTTTATTGAGTAGGGGTATAATAATAATTTTTCAAAAATTGACATGTAAAAATATTCACTATTCAAAAGAGGATACGTGCTTCCCACTTAATAGACATGATAATGATATTTTTCATGATTCTTTTTCTTTTCATCATAAACTTCATGAAATAGATATGTCAAGATTGTGTCTTATAAAAGTAAGCTTACAATTAGTTCTACTCTATTTATGTTGACAATGACAAGTATTATTTTTATAATATGTCGTGACATTGTACAAAGGAATTAACTTCTTTCTAAAAGGGAAGGAAAGTGACCTTTGTTCGTGCATAAACTGGTCTTCTATATAGGTGCTGAATACCAAATATTGTACGGTCAATCATTCCAACGGCATTACAAGCTGGTCCAGTGTCACCCCTTACTCCGCATTTAACCTTCCAAAACATGTATTTTTTAACACTCATCTAACATTTATCATGAGATTAAACAAAACTGGACCATGTATAAATGGGAGCTTACCAAAAATGTTTTAGGTTGAGAGAGAGAGGTTTCATGAATCGGAATTTGGTACTTCCAATCAGGAACGTATATGCCGTATAACAGTACAATATATACAATAGAAAGCATCGAAGCGACGGCCCTGCGAGAGAGAGAGTGAGAAGATTTTCCTATTTTTTTTTTTTTTTTTTTTTTTTTTTTTTTTTTTTTTTTTTTTTGGTCAGTTGGTAATAAAACAAAATAACACGTATTTCAATTTTCAAAGTGAAATGAGAAATTTTATTCTTACTTACCATTGAAATTTATAGTTCCTAAGCAAAGATGATCCTGAGTCAACATTAGAGTCACCCTTTAGCCAAATCTCACACAACGCTGCCACAAAATATGATATGGCAATTCTCTGAAAAATAATTAAGAAGAGTAAAAATATTAGGTAGTGAAAATACGGTCATAGTACTCTTGAATAAAACTATGAAGAAGAATACCTGTAGTATGCCCATCAATCTCATTTGAGAGATATCCACTCCAAAAGTTAGATCATTCACTCGATGGAAATAACCTCCTGAATTGGATAAGTCACAAACATTAATCCATTTTGTACACAATTTTGTCAACAACTTGTGGACATTTAGGTATAGTGGAAAAATAAAATGTACAAATGATTGAAGCAAGGGTAACATTATGAGAAGTACAAAGTAGAGCACCTTGCAGAACAAGGCCCAATACTAGAAGCTTCAGCGTTCGTAGCACTGCATTTTTTGTTGCAATGCCTTTGCATGGCAATTTCTGCACCAAAAACATATATTTTTATTTAGGTATCAAAATAAAACAAAACTAGAACTAGTCTCTAAGCAAACCACGTATTTGGGTTCCATGACATAATTATGCAAGAAAAGTTGAGGCGCTTAGTACCGAGTTAGCTTTGTAAGAGATATAATGGTCCCAAAAAGGAAGGTTTTAATGTTCAAAGCGACATTTTATCTCTTTACAAAGTCAGCTCTATACGGTACACAGTAGAATGGCTGGATAGTTATACAATCTCTAGATCTTAAAAAAAAAAAGAAAAATTAAGGTCGTGTTTGGAATTGATCCTGTTTTTATTTTTTTAACGTTTTTCGAGAAAGAAAAAAATACAATAAAGACAAAAAACTTAAATGAAAACGATTTTTTGGTTTAGTGTTTTTTTGTTTTCGTTTTCTCCTCTCTCGAGCAGAGAGAGAGAAAGAGAGACATTAATGGGTTTTTTTACACTGAAAACAATCTCTTGAAAAAACTACCAAACGCATTTTTAAAAATGGTTTCTGTCTGAATTGAAAACGTTTTCATTTTTCATTTTCATACAAAAAATAAAATCATTTTAGAACAAGTTTCAAACACACCCTAAAATTTTTTGGCATGCATATCGTCCTTGAAAAGATATAGAAGCACTTTAAAAAAAGCGGATGATGGGAAAGTAAATTGTTTGTTGCTGCAAATTGAAGAAATGAAAATGGTACCTTGTAGGCAAGTGAAAGGGAAACACCAACAATAAAGAGGAAAAATGGCATGACATAATCAGCAAGGGTTAGTCCATTCCAGGGCGAGTGGTTGATAGCAGGAAAGCTTCCACCAGCATTGTCCACCAGTATCATCAACTGTTTAGCACATGCATGAAACGAAAAGGGCTTGCGTCATATATTCAAATGCCATACATGGCTCATGTAATTAATGAAACTACTTAATAGCACCAAAACCATGTTTAATTACTTTAAAAAAAAAAACCATGTTTAATTGTAATAATGGAAGATGTCATAATTATCTCTCATGTAACCATCTCTTATGCTGATTTAACTTCTATGTCTATTTTTTAAGAAATGGAATGTGTTTATAAAAGTACAGCATTTGTGATATATATTACTGTTGTTATTATTATTGCAAAAACAAAAACATGGTACAATTTCTTAATGTACGAAAATAAATGGTAAATGTCAAGCTAGAGAAAAATACAAAAAAACTACAAAATTTACCCTAGTTCTACTTCATCTTCATTTTTTTCTTAAAAAATTTCGCTAGTAAATCATCGACGCTTTTCTAGTACCAATAACAAGCCACCAACGGTGGTGGTTGCATATTGGTAGCAATTAAGGACGCCTACCTTCTCATTCATAGCTCATGGTTCGAATTGTCGCGTCCTCACAAAAAGAGTTTCAATCTTACTCTGTTTGGTATGATGAAAAAGAGGAAGGAGACGGAAGTGGGGAGGGATTATTATGTGAAAATGATAAAATGGGTTGTTTGGTAGGAAAGAAGAGAAGAAAGAAAGGAAAATAGGGTAGATAAAAATTGTTATTGGACCCACCAATTTTTATCTCTCCAAACAATAGTTGGAAAATCAAAATTCGGACTAAAATAACTTCTTTTACCCTTATCTTAAAGCTAAAAATTGTTATTGCACTAGTAAGACTAGTTAATTTCTACTATAAATAATTGGGTGGAGACGTAATAATTAAGATAAAAAGAGTTACCCATAACAAGCTTATAATATTCATCCTAGTAATCTAGGAAATGAAACATTCACAATCACTACGGATCAATGAAAAGTGGGCTACACAGTTCACACATATATATGTACGTGTATATATATATATATATATATATATGCGTGTGTGAATCTAAAAATGCCAAGGTAAAAAGAGGTAAAAAAAGATTGAGATGTCGTCAAGCGTCAAGTGAAAAAGAGAGAGTGGATCGTTAAGCCTCTAGTGTTTGGTTACGTGGGTTATGGAGTTTTATTCTTTCTTTTCTTTTGGTTCAAGTTTACGAAAAGATTAGTATGCTTCGCATCGAATCCTGCACAGTACCGCCACCCGCACTCATCTCCAGCCTCCACATTCCACCAACTTTGTCTTTGCTTTGTCTGTTGCCCAATCAATCTAGACCACTGAACATATTATCCTCCATGTACGCGTGAAAATATCACAGCTATTTTTGTAAAAAAAAAACAGTTAATTTATTATTTAAAAAAACAAAGTATTCTTAAATTAAAACTTTTTATGTTGATGCTGATGATGATTTTTCTTAAAAAGATTTAACACTTTTAATATATCCGCTGAAATATTTTAAATTTTCTTAAAAGAAATAATTTAAGATTTAATTATTGATGATTTTATAAATATTGATATTTTTCTCCTTCTATTCATATATAATTTCCGTTGAATAAGCCAAAAGAAAATCTAGATTTTCATTAAAAAAAAAAAGAAAATCTAGATTTGAAAATTGACATTTTGAGATTACAATGTCCTGCAAAGGAAAATTTTCAAGGGGCAAAGAGACACTATAAGCAACTGTTGGGACAAAAATATTAAAAAAAAAAAAAAAAGCTGTTGGGACAAAAATCAGCAAATGATGGTTTTGCAAGTTATAAAGGTTTTTTTTTTTTTTTTTCCAATAGTTGCAGAGAAAATAAAAGGTGACCGACTAAAAGGGAATATACCTTTATTCCTCAACTGTTTATCTTATATTCCATTATATAATATATATATATATATATACACACATATATAAACTGTTTATCTTATATTCCTTTTTGGCGAATCACCTCCTCAATTAATCACGTTTTTAATTGAATTAAAAGCCACGAAAAAAAAAAAAACCGACGTTCAATTGATTCTTAAAAAAAAAAAAGCATGTTTTCTTCCCAAAAAATCTCAAAAATTTTTTTTTTGATTCAATCTGATTTTCTTTTAATTCAAAAATACTTTATTTTCGGTAAGAATATTCTTCTTCTTCAAAAAAAAAAAAAAAATCTCGATCTCTATCCATAAATAATATGGTCTTTTTATATATGACTAGCATTTGCATAAATGATATGGTTTATTTTACATCAATTTTGTTTCATTTTATATGCAGGGACTGGTGTGGGACTTGAAAAGGTTACTACCTTAATAATTATGTTAGATCGGATTTCAGTAGGTAAGGAAAAAAAAAAAGTACATTTTGGACCTTGAAAGATGCCTTAAGTTATGGGACTACTATGAATACTTCTACTCAATAAATAGTCAATACTAGCTAGAAAGAAAAAAAGAAAGAAAAAAATGAACAAGAAAAAGAAGAAGTCAATTCTCATCCTCCAATCAGCATCATCCTACGGCCCTACAAATGACATGCGTATATTATCTTTTTTTTTTTTTTTAACTATAGGAGAGTAAAAAATTCTTTTACTTAAAAAGCAACCACGTTCTTTATTGCGGATAAAACGCAGCCACGTTATTACTTAAATCTTTTTTTTTTTTCCGAGCCTTTTGTTTTAGTTGAATTACCTTTTTTGTTTTTTTTTTTGGAAGTGAATTGAAATACCTTTACACCATATTCTCAATTTAAAAAAAAAAAAAAAATAGTACCATTATTAGGTGAATTTAATATCAAAAATTAAAACTATATTATTGCTGACCAATCAACTGCTCACGTTCACACCTGTGACTGCAACCGCAAACTAATAAGCGCATGAATATGAATCGATTATGAACCCTAACCCATTCTTAGACCTAAAACAAACATCTACATATACGTATTTTACTATTTCTTTTTATGTTATATAAATTATATCTTGCAAAACTAAACATACAAAAAAAAAAAAAAGTTGAAAAGAAAAACGCAAAACAAAAACAGAGAAGAAAGGGGAATAAAGAAACGAATACCGCAACAGTGAGACCGCGAAAAACGTCGAGTGAAACAAGACGAGGTTGTCGTTGTTCTTGCTTTGCCGGGATTTGGAGACCCAATTCCAGATCACGGTGGCCTTGGCCGATCATGTTCATCGCCGCTTTTGTGGCCGTCCGGTCCGCCGTGATCACTCCTCGCCCACCACCCTCTTCGCCGCCATTCTCCTCGTGCCCTTTTACTGCCTCGTATTTCACTCCCATTCTTTACTCTTCTCTCTGCACTAGGGTCTGTGTGTGTGTCTCTCTCTCTCTATATATATAACAATCAATGTTATGTGAGTGTGTGTGTATATATATATATATATATATACATACACACATATATATATAAATTCATAATTGAAAATAATAAAAAGATGATAATTCAATTAACACGTACACTTGCTGTTTCTCCAAATCTGATCTCTGCCGCATAAAAAGATCAACACCTTGTTTTAGTATTAGAGGAAAATATGATCTTCTTCTTGTTAATGCTAATTGGGATTTCTGAAAAAGGAAAAAAGAAAAAAAGAAAACCTGTGTAGTTTGCACTTTGCTCCAATGCGGCTAGTATTGTATATTTATAGGAAAATTTGGAGAAGAGGAAAAGAGTCGTTGTTGTTTTAGAGGGGAAAAGAACAAGAAAACAGAGAACAGATGGGGAATGTCCGGTGTTTTCTATTGCCGTATTTACCCTATATATTAAACTGTCACTCTCTCTCCCTCTCTTCACACAGAGGGCAAAAAAAATAAAAAAACACTTCTGTCTCTGTAGGAGGATGGATGGTCCTATTGAGGATAATAGTATTTTAATTTTGGTTGGCAATCAAAGGAGATAGGACTCCCTAGTGCGAAGTCCTTCTGCTCCACTATTTAACCGCCTATTTATCACTGTTTTCCTTTTCTCAATAATTATAATAATAATAATTATAATTATAATGTTATTATTATTATTATTAATAAAGATAATAATAATGACAATAATAATGGTGATGATGATGGTCATGGTAATTAAAAAGTGATAATTTTTTAGGGTAAGAAAAAGAATTTTTATGAAGCGATTCTGTTTTAAATCATCAAATTTGATTAATTTTACGTATATATATATATATTTTTTTAATTTTATGTGATTTCGAGTAAATCTACAGTTTAGAAACCAACAACTACCAATAATTAAATAGACTTCAAAATTTATCTTTCTATTTGTAGTTGAATATAATTATGATTTAATATGGCTATTCAAAGCTATATCTTTCCAGTCGAATGTTTTTTTTTTTTTTTTTTTTTTTTTTTTTTTTAAATCTTATTATAAAGTTGAAAATTCTCCAAATAAATAAATTAAATGAAAAATAAAAAGTGCATAAACCCTACTTCATAACTCCTACGCCGTATTCATGTGAAGAATGCATGCGAGACGATACAACCACACCATCCACCACTATTTATTTTGTTGGCATTTTATTTTATTTTATTTATTTATTTATTTTCAGCTTTTTCTCTTGGCTATTATTCTATACATATGATGCTAAACCTAATACCACCACTTCACTTAACCACTTCCGTAGAGACGCATGCAAGCGCCTATGAGATCTATTGTTTGGCGTCTGCTAAATTGGAACAAACCAAAAACGCCAAAATTGCTCCTAATTAGGCGTTACACACTAACAAAATTGGTACCATATCAGAAAGCTATGAAACACGCCTACACCCAAAATCAAATGTAATTAAAATTTGTTATTGGAAAGGGATGTGGCAATCTTATAGATTCGGAGACCCACAACGTATTTTTTATAAAAAAAAAAAAAAAAAAAAAAAAAAAAAAAAAAAAAAAGGCAACTTGACGAATATGTATTTCCTTGTCTTTCCTTCCCCTTTTGCTCGACTTTATTGTTGGTTTTTTCTACTTTCCGAGTCCCCCTCCATTTATCTTTTAAAGTTTTGACGAGATTTTTGAGGTACGTTTTGGACGGCTTTGATTGAAAAAATATAAAAAAGATCGTTCTCTTAATACGTAGCGCTCATTTTTAACCGTTAAATCTAGTCAAAGTTATATCATATTAAAAAAATATGCATAACATAATATACAATTTTTGATACACATTTGACAATCGTTCTCTTAATACGTAGCGCTCATTTTTAACCGTTAAATCTAGTCAAAATTATATCAGATTAAAAAAATATGCATAACATAATATACAATTTTTGATACACATTTGACAAGTATAAATAAAACCCTTTGGATATTTCCTTCTTTTAGTACCTACCAGATAAATCTTCAAAAATATTTAGTATAAGATCAATATTTAAAAATATTGATTTCTGAGTAGTTATTTTATTATACGTTTTTAAAACTTAGATCTTAAGAGGCAGAGGCAGGGTAAAAGTTACTTATCAAAATCATAATCACCTTTTTTATTTCCTAAACTATCCCCGGTATTCTTGAAAAGGCGGCTCTTGGGCAAACTAGAGGGCAGCGCCTTATCATCTATTGCAGATATATCTCAGGGGCACATTAGTGCACAATTTTATTATTTATTTTCTGTTACCTTAAAAAAACAAAGGATTTGATGTTGTAATTGCTCTAATTCACGTCATCTGGCTACATTCTCTGCTGTCTTTTTATAAAATCAATAAAAGAATATAATAGTTAGTTTTTTTAACACGTTGTGAAAAAACTTCAAAGGTTAATTTTTATATATAGATTATGAAGTATAAATTCGTTCAAATTGAGAACAAATAAGTACAAATACGTTTAAAGAAAAAGAAGTACTAGTACATGTGAAAACGAATAATAGTTTACGGTGTACCAATTACACAAATGATGCTTTTTGTTTAGCATTCACTACATCTTACCATTTTAAGTGCATGATTAGCTGCTATTTCCGACCATATAGTTGACAATAATTAAAATATATGGACTCAAATCACATGTCTAATTGTTAGTATCTAATCAATCACATTATGTCACGTTATTTAATAGATCTAAACTTTAAAGCATGTAAAAAGTTAATTACAAGGAATTTAAAATGTTTTAAAAGATATGTCATAATTAAATTGTTTAGATAGAAATTAAAATTGGACAGATGATTTAAATTTGAAAAATAAGATGATATTTGTACAAAGGGGAACCTTTTGATGATAAGATGAATATGTGTGCATTTCAATAAAGTACAAGAGATATTTTGCCAAATTCAACACTAATTAGCAACTTATAAGCCGCTTTTTCCTCTCTTTGGTATACTTAATTTAAAACTCAAAACTATCCAAATGCAAACAAATACACATGTTATAGTTGATCCATTACTCCCGACCAAAGGCTCCCTTGGTGGATGCATCTTTTTATCCCTTTCCTTTTTGTGTTTTTTATGCCTTATTTTGTTCAAACTTCAAAGGTAGCGTACGTATTAGTGCCTCAACGATAGTAAATTTAGCCGAAAAGCAAAGAGAAGAAAAAGAAAGAAATATAAAACGAACAATAAAAACCATAAAAGATAAAGCCGACAAAAGCACAGGGAAAAAATGTTTTAAGTAATTCAATTACTTTGGAGCTCCAAAAGCATAATTACATGAATATATTCCAATTTTAAGTAGCTCTTCTCCTAGTGCCTAGTAGTAGTGGGTTTTCAGCAATTTTAGAGAGACAAACACTTGGATTGGAAAAGACTAGTGAGCAGCATCCCTACGCGTGTTTAGGAATTAGGTGCAAAACATTAATGTGAATTATAAGCTGTTTGAGTTGAGGCTGACTGAAATCCAACTTATAGAGAGAGATAGGAATATTAAAGACAGCAAATATCTCCCACCGAAAGGGGTGAGACTAAGATTATTAGGATTTATGAAACGTTGCACTCTATTTCATCATCACGTGTTAAATTATAACCCCTAGAACTTTTGAAAGAATTCAAATCCTACACAATTCATCAAATGAACACTTGACTAAAAAGTTTGATAACATGAATGTCACGTACCAAAATGTATAATAATTGTATCCCATAATATCACATATGTGTCAATTATGATTCTATGTACGTACGTGACAAACTACATTACTAAAATAAAAATGATAAATTAGTATTTTTCTCCCATCAATATGTCGATTTTAGTACTTTTCTAATTTTCTTTCAAACGAAATGAAAATGGCTGCAAATAATTTTACTATAATCTCTTATGATCTCACAATCAACAACAATGCTCGCTCTCTTGTGATCAAGATCGACAAAATTAGACAACTTTCCCCCCACTAGTTACTATCTATCTATCTCATTAATCTACCTGTTTCTTTTTGTGAAGTGAAGTGAAAACTACATATATGTATATCATATATCTATTTATTTAGGGGACTAATTCTCCTATTGAGATATTAAGACAAGTTAACCTGATCTCATCCCAATATTTTATATAATTTTAATCATGGTATTAGGTTCATAAAAGTACATAAATATATATATATATATATATGTATGTATGTATGGTGTCTTTTTTTTTTCTTGCGCTTCTAACCCCATAAAATAAAAAGTTAATTACAAGGAATTTAAAATGTTTTAAAAGATATGTCATAATTAAATTGTTTAGATAGAAATTAAAATTGGACAGATGATTTAAATTTGAAAAATAAGATGATATTTGTACAAAGGGGAACCTTTTGATGATAAGATGAATATGTGTGCATTTCAATAAAGTACAAGAGATATTTTGCCAAATTCAACACTAATTAGCAACTTATAAGCCGCTTTTTCCTCTCTTTGGTATACTTAATTTAAAACTCAAAACTATCCAAATGCAAACAAATACACATGTTATAGTTGATCCATTACTCCCGACCAAAGGCTCCCTTGGTGGATGCATCTTTTTATCCCTTTCCTTTTTGTGTTTTTTATGCCTTATTTTGTTCAAACTTCAAAGGTAGCGTACGTATTAGTGCCTCAACGATAGTAAATTTAGCCGAAAAGCAAAGAGAAGAAAAAGAAAGAAATATAAAACGAACAATAAAAACCATAAAAGATAAAGCCGACAAAAGCACAGGGAAAAAATGTTTTAAGTAATTCAATTACTTTGGAGCTCCAAAAGCATAATTACATGAATATATTCCAATTTTAAGTAGCTCTTCTCCTAGTGCCTAGTAGTAGTGGGTTTTCAGCAATTTTAGAGAGACAAACACTTGGATTGGAAAAGACTAGTGAGCAGCATCCCTACGCGTGTTTAGGAATTAGGTGCAAAACATTAATGTGAATTATAAGCTGTTTGAGTTGAGGCTGACTGAAATCCAACTTATAGAGAGAGATAGGAATATTAAAGACAGCAAATATCTCCCACCGAAAGGGGTGAGACTAAGATTATTAGGATTTATGAAACGTTGCACTCTATTTCATCATCACGTGTTAAATTATAACCCCTAGAACTTTTGAAAGAATTCAAATCCTACACAATTCATCAAATGAACACTTGACTAAAAAGTTTGATAACATGAATGTCACGTACCAAAATGTATAATAATTGTATCCCATAATATCACATATGTGTCAATTATGATTCTATGTACGTA
The DNA here is from genome assembly GCF_000414095.1 of Morus notabilis. Lineage (NCBI taxonomy): Eukaryota > Viridiplantae > Streptophyta > Magnoliopsida > Rosales > Moraceae > Morus > Morus notabilis. The sequence continues at coordinate 560,606 of NW_010374042.1, read as the reverse complement.
CGTGACAAACTACATTACTAAAATAAAAATGATAAATTAGTATTTTTCTCCCATCAATATGTCGATTTTAGTACTTTTCTAATTTTCTTTCAAACGAAATGAAAATGGCTGCAAATAATTTTACTATAATCTCTTATGATCTCACAATCAACAACAATGCTCGCTCTCTTGTGATCAAGATCGACAAAATTAGACAACTTTCCCCCCACTAGTTACTATCTATCTATCTCATTAATCTACCTGTTTCTTTTTGTGAAGTGAAGTGAAAACTACATATATGTATATCATATATCTATTTATTTAGGGGACTAATTCTCCTATTGAGATATTAAGACAAGTTAACCTGATCTCATCCCAATATTTTATATAATTTTAATCATGGTATTAGGTTCATAAAAGTACATAAATATATATATATATATATATATGTATGTATGTATGGTGTCTTTTTTTTTTTCTTGCGCTTCTAACCCCATAAAAACAAACATCGATAAAGTTCCCCCCCAACATATTTAGATTCATTCGGAAAGTTGAAGCATGTGCACATGATCAGTTGTGCCAAAAAAAAAAAAGAGAAAAAGAATGTCCAACATATGATTGGAGCCGGTGGCGGGCATCACTATTCTCTTTTTGTTTTGTTTTTTTTTTACAAA
>NW_010374042.1:544645-558799 GCF_000414095.1 Morus notabilis | reverse complement strand
TTTCCCTATGAAGTCGAACCTCATTCATTTTCTCGCTGTAAAAGGTAATTGGTCTACCTTCTTGGCTAAGCACCACTCCAATGCCTACAGGACATAAGGGCACTTCCAATACTTTTGAGAAATCGGGTATGGGCAATACATGGGCTGTTGAGATGGAGAAAACTACTTTATACTTTCTCGGTCCATTCGAACCGATCAATTTTGTTTCAGACAATTGGTGATTGGGGCTAGTTTTGGCTGCTAAATTTCTTGATGAAGCGCATGTAGAAAGTAGCTAGTTCATGGAAGCTTCAAACTTTCTTTGGTGTAGTAGGCCACTCAACTTTGCCACGGACATTTTCCTTGTCTACCTCAACCGATCCATCTAAGCTGATAACTTCTTTTTTTTTATTTGTTTTTTTCATGAACGAGCACTTCTTCAAATTGATATTCAATTTCTCCCATCGCAAGACTTCTGGTATGATTCAGGTGTTCATTCTAATCCATACTAACAATTAGAATGTTGACCAAATAAATGATAAAAAAATTTGCTTCTTCTTCGTAATTAAGCCGAAGCACCGGAATACCTGATGAAAGTACTATAGGGGTATTTGATAGGCCTCAAAAAGTCCCATCCCTCATCTTAGAGGCGGTTTTTCATTCATCCCTCGTTAGATTCTAATATGATGATTACAAATTCTCAGATCAATCTTTGAAAGTTTACGTGATCCAAACAACATATATAAGGGGAATCGATTTTTTTATTTTTTATTTTTGGTAATTTTGTTGAACTATCAACACACATTCGCTAGGTGCCATCCTTCTTTGAGGTCAATAGAGTAGACACAACACAAGGTTTGGAACCCTCTCCTTGAGGAGTTCCCGTACTCGCTAAACTGCCTACTTAATTCTTCATGCTCCGACGGACTCGTATGATTTGCAGCTTGATCCAGAAGAAAAATTTCTGAGATTAGATTGATATGATGTTAATAAATTTCACACCTTGCAACAAAAAAAAAAAAAATCCTTAGTTTTCATTAAATCTATGAGGACTTCCTTAGTCAACTAAAATAGAGACAGTATAGCTACGATCCCACAGGTAAAATTAAAGACCTCATCTTCCCTTCTCACTTATTCAATAGCTAAGCTAATTATAGGCAACAGCTATACTTTACTCGCTTTCCATCTTAGACAAGTTTAGCGCAGTAAGCTGGTTTGCTAACTCTCCTTCCGTCCTTGTTTAGTTTGAGCATTCCGAACTAGGCCAACTATTAGCTTAGTGCAACATATACCCATTATGATCGAGTAAGTTGACTTCTTTTCCTCTTTCTAGACAGACTTTTGTAGAATAAAATTCTCTATCTACGATACTAGTCGTAAACTTAACTCAGAGTTGGCACAAAAATGTCGTTGCTAATAGTAGTATATTTACGACGATATGTCGTCGCAATAAAGGAAACAAAATTTTTTGAATAATTTATCGTCACATTTAATATATGTGACGGCATGTCGTCGCACAAATTTATTTATTTGCGACGACATGTAGTTGCTAAAACGTAAGTCAAATATTAGCGACGACATGTCGTCGCGAATAATTATTGGCACAAAAACCAATCTAGCGCCAACATGTTTGGCGTCAGTTTGTCCCTTATTTGTGACGACATGTCATCGCTAATATTGATTTATACAGCTGGCAGTGACATGATCAAAAATGGCGGTTTCCCGAAAAGAACTTCCAGAAAATTCTTCATTTTTTGCGACGACATATTGAAATGTCATCGCAAATAAAAGTTCCATAAAATTCTTCCTAGATCGACTCTTTTTTGCGACGACGCATGTCAATTGTCATCGCAAATACTGATGGAATTTAATTTCCGAAATAAATGCAGAAACTTTGGTGGTTTCCCGAAAAATATTTGCGACAACTTTATTAAAAAGTTGTCGCAAAAAATGAGCATGGTATATTCCTCAAGAATATTCTCAGAAATATTAATGAGGTGAAAAAGAGCGACATTGTTTTGGAATTAATTGCGACAACATTTAATATTTTTGCGACGACAAAAGGCCACCTGTATAAATGCGATCGCATAACTCTTTCCTCCATTCTTTCCGGTGACGTTCTTGGGTTTCTCTCTCCCTCTCCATCCAAAACCTCTAAAAACCGTCCAAAAACTCTGAAAAAAAGCTTAAATAATCATTCTCTCTTCAAGTCTTTCATTTGTGGAGAAAAATATTCCGAAAAAGTCCAAAAAGTGGAGTTTTCACCTCGCCATCGCCACCCACTTTTCCGGTTGTCGTCGTCATTTTCCGGCCGCTGTCGCCCTCCCAACCCTACTGCCATACCGTTTTCCAACCCCGGTGTTTATGGGTTTGGATTTTTTAAGTTAATATTTTGGTATTTTGTAAATTGATTATGGTATTTTGGTTGTAGTCTGTGGTTTTGTTTTGGATTTTGAACTTAGTTTGTGGTTTTAGATTTAGAATTGTGAATTGTAAATTAGAATTAAAATTGTAATTTAAGGTAATTAGATTGAAATTTGTATGAAATTTGTTTGATGATGATTATGTGATGGTGATTAAAAAATAGGCGACCTATGGAAATATTAAGAAGTTAAAAATAATGAATTATATATATGATGATTAAAAAATTTAGATGGAAATTTTAATTAGTATTATATTAATAATTAAAAAAATTAAAAATAAATATTATAAAATAGTTAATAGAATGTTAAAGACATATTAGAAAATAATTTGTGTTAATTTTTATAAAATTTGATAAAACTTTATAAATTCTTTGTAGTGGAGATGCCTATGGACAAGAGTTGGATACATTTAAGGAACCGATTGTCTGATGAGATTGGTATGGTTGTGTGCTTTTATTGAGGTTGGAAAGAATTATGCAATTTCAACCGGGGGTATTAACTGTCCATGTATCATCTACAGCAGAAGCGGTTAACAAGGAAGATATTATAAAGCAGGTTCTGGGCACCCGTAAAGGACACAAGACTGGACTGGGTCGAAAACTCCCACAAAGGGTTTATCAAGGGGATACTTCGTCATTTGGCTCACGCTCGGCATGATTTTCTACGACACGTTCAGACCCACACGTAGAAGAATACTTACAATGGAGTTACCAGCAAGAATACTTATGTAGAAGAATATATGTACGAGAGCTTTAGAAGGACGCAGTTTTTGATGGCTCAAATGCACCCCAAAATTTAGTTCCCATCGGTTACTCCTCTCGTGCTGTATGTCCGTCCAGGTCCTCCGCCTCTGAATCCTTCTGATGATAACGACGATGATTTCAGTGACGCTGCTAATTTAGGAGATTAAATTTTTATTAATATAATAATTTATATTTTCGTACATTTTATAATTACTTTCTACTATAATTACATTTTTATTTTATTTTATTAATACTCAGAAAATTTATTTTTATTTTTATTTTTATATTACTTATATTTCTTTTAATCAATTCTTCTTTATTATTATAATATCATGAATTATTAAAATTATTATTATAATATCATGAATTATATTTAATATTTGGTTTAAATGTATAGTAATAGACAACATTAATTATTAAAATGAGAAAAAATAAAAATACTATTTCGACATTATTTGATGCGATGTCAACTAATTTGACATTATTTATGACGACGTAATTTATAAATTGTCGTCACAAATAATTAATACCATATCATCTTGACGATGCAATCGATAACATAATTACAACGACTCATTTGGGACGATTTGTCGTCGCAAATGTATTTACGACGACGACTTGTCATCTCAAAAAAGAATTTACGACAAATCAATTACAGCAACATTTTTACAATGACTTTGGATTTTTTGTAACGACTTTTAGTCGTCGCTAATAACGCTGTTTCTTATAGTGGGTATGATAAATAGTTAATTGTAGTTTGAATCAAATCTAGTTTGAATTAATTATTCAAGCACGCAAAGGAAAAGTACTCAAAACTTTCATCAACTTCAAAACGCAATATAAGGAAAAGTACTCTCAAAGTACGTACAGATAGAGGTAGAGACGGAGATTTTATTTCATGAAATTAGCATATCATCACATGATGTATTACAAAAGACACATAATTTCAAACGACATGGAGTAATTAAAAGACATCCGAAAGAGTTGGGAGCTTGATCTCTCCTTTCCTGGATAGGGGAATGGTAATGTTACCAACAAGAGGAAGGTCAATTATGAGATCCAACAACAGCTCATAGTCGATGTCCCAATCTCTGCCAACATCCTTTATCAAGGTCACCAACAGGCTGTGCGGCACCTTCACTGGCACCTCCACCAGAGTCGTGTCCTTCGCCTTCAGCGACCCCGGGTCCGGAATTTTACCGGAAGCTATCACACTGCCATTTTGCAAACATTTTCAATCCATAACTTTCCTTACTATCTCACACGAAATTTAAAGATAATAGTTTGGAATATATATATATATATATATATATATATATATATTCACTGGACAATGGTGTGGAATTAGAAACTTTTCCACATAAATTTCTTTTTTCAACAAGGAAAGACAAAATAAATGGGAATATAATTAGAATATCTACCGTATATAAAATTGACGTGGTATATAAAATTATTTTCATTAAAAATATATAGGTCCAAAACCGGATGGGTAGAGTCTCTCTAGCCTGGTCTATGGGTGTGTTTCGTCTTGCCTGAGTGCTTGGCTCTAGTAAATTTTCTGCTCGAGTGTTTTCTTGTACGGTTTTTTTTTTTTTGTTCTTTTTACAATCGATGTTTTGTTATGGAGGAACTAATGGAAGAGTGGAGATCGTTATCAATTACAGAGACTGAGGGTGATGTGATTGGTATTTGCAAATGATCCTAACTCGACGACCGTATAATAAACGAGCCTTAAAAGGATTTTTTAAACAAATTTCTGGAGGGTTTCAGCATTCGTGACATTGCTCTAAATGTTTTTCTATTCTTGGAGATCGAAGAGATCTTGAGAAGGTGTTGTCAATGGAACCTATCTCTTTCAATAAATCATTGATTGTTCTTAAGGAGTTCGATGGTTCATCCCTTCGGGATCCGGGGGATTTTCCGTTTTACTCGCTTTTGGGTTTAAAGTTCATAACTTTAACTCTTGATGGTTTTTTTGAGAAGATAGATCATGTCATTGGAGACGGTATTGGGGTTTGTAAGAAGGTGGAAGCGGATGAGAGTGGCCGCTGCATTGGCACGTATATGAGGATTCGTCTTCTCATTGACGTGTCCACATATGAGACCATAAATCACTAGAACCAGATATAATTCTGAAGGCATCAGTTGGACGTCGAGTTTAAAATATGTGACACAAACATTATGACTCCATAAAAACTTATATAAATCATACATATATAACAAATACAATAATGATTAGGAGACAAAAGCTTTTTATAGTTTTATCTTAAAAAAATTAAAAGATGTAAAAAGAAAAGGGGTTGATCTTGATCCAAATTACCTCCCGGCGCTTTTGAGGGTGTAATCGATGTCACAGATGGGAATGGAATGGCCATAGGGATTGTCCACAGAAAGCTTCGCCAAATACTCAACAGAGTCCACACTCACGCGCTTCAAATCCATGTCCGTAAGACTCGCCTCCGGCGTCTTCACGTTCGCCACTTTCTCCGCAATAAACGTCGTCGCCTTGTCTATAAACTGCGACATGTTTTTTTTTTTTTTCTTTTTCAGACACACAAACCAGAAGAAGAAGAATAGATAAGAAAGTGATTACACAAGTTTTATTTAGCTTATGAAGAACAATCAATTATGAGATTGGCAATTGGTTAGTACGTATATAATATATATGTGGAGTCATTGTGTTTTTGACACGTCTCGTATGGCGAATCCGCAGTCATGACACGTGACGCCATACGTGTCGCACGTGATTTTCTTCCGCGTTTACAGATCTGTGATTGGGACCAAAAGAAGAAGACTTGAGATTTTACGATTTTTTCCCCCTTTTTTTTTTGAAGAAAGAAGATTAAAATAAGATTATTATTAGTGGTGTCATCTGAATTTTAGTGTCTATCTTTAGTTTTTCCTTTTTAAAATTTGAACGAAGATTAAAATAGGATTATTATTATTGTGTCTTTTAAATTTTAGAATTATTTAGAATTTATCTTTTTAAAATTTTAAAAACTCTCATATTATTTTTTAAATTTTAAATTATTTTCACTAAACCTATTTTGATGCAACTTTTGTTAAAAACAAATAGGAGAAAGAGAATATTGTACTCACGTGATTTTTCTATTTAAATTTATGTTGCAATTAAATGGATAGAACCACATTGCCACATTTAATCATTTATTTTTCCATCTTATTTTAATAAAAATTATTATAAAAACACTTAAATAAGAAAATTTCAAAATTTACAAAGAACATAAGAGTTTTTAAAATTTAAAAGACAAAGTGTGAATGACACTAAAATTTAGAGATACCAATAGGATTTGTTCTTCTAATTATTAGAGAAGAATTGGGGTGATTATTTGCGGGGTTACAAATTGCGGGTGGCAGTATTTTAGCGCAAAAACTACAGCTTTTTATCTTATTATAAAGAGTTTGACTTTTAAATTTGCTTCCGACAAAGTTTCTGGGAATTAACCTAAATCATATAAGTTGAATATATGTTCAACAAATTATTCGGTGTCTGTTATTGGAGAGAGAACTCAACATCGCGTCTAAACAAAGGAATAAGGTTCTTTCTTTCTAGGCGAACCCACCCCCTTTTTGACTTTTAAGCTAAAAGCTATCGACGAAAAATAAATTATTTTAAAGAATATTTTTAGCATTTAAAAAACATAAATTTATGCTTTGTTTAGAGCTTCTGAAATGATTTAGCATTTAAAAAACTTAAATTTAATTATGCTTTGTTTGGAGCTTCTGAAATGATTAAAATATTTTTTATAAATTATATCAGAGTATTTTCTTTTATATTTTTTTCTTATTTTCTTTCATTATCAAAGCAAAGGAAAAATTTATAAGTACACTTGTAACTTTTAAAAATAGAATAATTAAGATGAAAATAAAAGTACGAAGAATACTTGTATAATCAACTTATAATAAAATGAATTGCTTCAATTTTCTAGATAGCTTGAAGCAATTCCACCCAGATTTTATATGTTAATGGACCATTACATTGCTTCTCTCTCTGTTTTCTTTTTTTTTTTCTTTCCTTTTTGGTGTGAGAATTTGACGATTATGGAGTTTAGATAAATAGACTTAACTCAGATTAAATTAATAAAAAATGGTATAAAAGAGATCTTATATCCCAAAAAATAACCTCATAATATCGAAAAGATTTTTTTTTAAATGTGAAGCTATCATTTTAATATTTTTAAAAAGACATGGCGCATTCGAGATGTTTCGATATTATAACAAAGAGTACTAAAATGATCTTATTTTATATAAAAAAAAGGGAATAAAGCAGCACATAAACAAATACATCAACTTGGCATGGATTGGATGTTAAAAAGGGAGAAAAGGAAAATTAGAAGATTAAGACTGTTGAATTTTTATGTGAAAAAGAGCTAAATAAAATTCAAAAGAAGCAAACCCTATTTCTAGTTCTAAACTTGAAATTTGGATTTTATTCCTTCCTCAATCTCTAGTCCTCACATGATAAGGTTTCCTTATTTTGCGTCTTTTAATTCATGTAAGACCTTTTGCATTTTTTTTTTTTCAGTTATGTCGTATAACCTTTTTTTAATGAATTTGAAGAATGTTTAAATTTGGATTTACCATAGTGATGATTATAGTGGTGGTGGCAGCTGCGTAGATGAACGGGACTGATGGAAGTTGGGGCCGGATTTTTGGACGATGAGGCTATCCATAGTGGATTTCCAACGATTTGTAACCTTGAGATCTCACTGATCTCCTCGTTGCAGTAGTTATAGAGGTCAAGGTTGTGTATGGATGGGCGTTTAGTGCTAGTAGTGTAGTCATGTAGGTCTTCGTCGATGTCATGTTCGCGTCTTATGGTGGTGTTTAGCGTATAGTTTACATTGGTGTCATGCTAGTGCTTTTTAGTGGTCGAGTCGCGTAGATCCTTACCGATCTATCCTCTATGGCCATGTTGCTATGCTTATTGTCAATAATCTTGTTCTTGTGGCTAGAGAATTAATCTTCTGCTTATTGTCAATCTTGGCATGTTGGCATGTTTTTAGTTTTATTTTAATGTAACTAAGGCAATGTTGATTTTGTCCTTTCCATCTCTTTGTGTGATTTTGCAGTGTTTATGATTTTATTGTGTACTAATGAGAGAAGCCTCATCGTTTTATGTTGGTGCTGGTGGTGGTTAGTGTAGTCTGATAGGTTTGATCCTATGAGATGATGTGAGTGACCCTAGTACTCTGAACCCTTTAATTTTAGTTGACTAGACTTATTCATTGACTATAATGGTTCAATTGAAAGAGCATTTATTGTGCTTGATATTTTTTTGTTGAGCTGAATTTCTATTGTTGAATCTCGACATATGTATTTACTTTTACGCTTCATACAAATTTACTGGTATATCTAGTCATTATTCAGAGTCGAATAACCTTCTACTATCCAGTTATTTTCATTTGTTTGTGTCTCCATCCTTATTTTTAGAATGATATTTACCCTTTCAATAAATAAAGGAAGGAAAAAGGGAAGCAAACCACAGTGCTAAAATGAAAATGTGTTGTTGTGTTAAAACAATTTAAAAAATATATAGAGCAATATAACCTATAGAAACTCGCATCTAAAAATTATAAGAATAATTAATGTACTAAAACTGAACAATATATTTTATTGGCATTAGAAACTTTCTAAAGTTAAACAAATCTAAAAAAAAAAATCAAAAATCAAATTTTAAAATCCAAAATAATAATAATTTTATTAATTTTTTAGTCGATTAATATTTTTACTGCTCTATTTCTAAAGTGCACGTATGTGGGACTTGTTAGCAACTGAAATCACATGTATTAAGCAGAGCATATAATGGTGGAGAGTAATCGCGTGTTAAGTTTTAATTACCGTGTTATTATTAAAAGCATATAACATCTTAATATAAAATCTTAAAAAGAAACTAAAATTAAAAAAATAAAGTTTTGAAGAAACAAATTAGTTTTAGGACAAAATGCACCAAAACAGTAAAAAAAAAAAAAAGTTTTAGAGTAAAAATTAAAAAAATGAGTCAAAAAAAGACCAAAATGAAGAGATAAATAAGTTTTAGGGCTACAGAAACCAAAACGGGAAAAGAAATTTAAAATTCCAGGAAAAACAATAAAAAATGGTCAAAATGGACTAAAATGAAGAAATAAATAAGTTTTAGTACAAAATTGACCAAAATGATACGATAAAGTTTCAGGACAAAAATAAAAAAAGGTCAAAAAGATAAAAATGAATAAATAAATAAGTTTTACGACAAAAGGAACTAAAGTGGAAAAAATAAAATTTTAGAACTAAAATAAAAAAAAGGTAAAAAAGGACTAAAATAAAGAAATAAATAAGTTTTAAGGCAAAAAGTAGCTAAAACAAAATAAAGTTTCAGTGAAAAATAAAAGGAATGATAAAAAAATGACCAAAATGAAGAAATAAATAAGTTTTAAGACAAAAAGAATCAAAACAAAAGAAGAATAAATTTCTGGGCAAAAATAAAGAAATATCTAAGCAGACTAACATCTAAAGAAAATAATTTGGGTAAATGAAAGAAAAAAGTTAAAAAGAAAGCCAACGAAGAAAAAATACAAAATTCTGGAGAAAAAAAACTGAAGAGTGTTTACACCATTCAAGGAACAGTGTTTTTGATCAAAATTGTGTGTTTTCATCGAAAAATTGTTCCTTTGAACATTATTTATTGATCTTTAAATATATACTAGTTGAAGTTAATGTGCTACAGACGTTAGGAGTAATCTGTGTGCTAAGTTTTATTAAGTATGAAAAAAATTATGTTAATATGAGTAAGGTAATGCAGAAAGTGCATTTTAAAATAACACAAGAGAATCAAATTAGAAAAATACATACATTAAAAAATAATAGTTGTAATTAAATAAGGCGTAGAGCCATAGAGAGAGAAAAATATTGTATATCAAAATAAAATTTTCTAAAATAAAGTCTTAGAAATCAGACACATTTAAAAATATATAAAATTTGAATATAAAATCCTAAAAAGGAACTAAAATAAAAAATAATAAAGTTGTAAATAAGAAGTAAAAAAAAAAGATAGCGAAGTGAAAAATAAATAATTTTTAACGCAAAAGGAACCAAAATGAAAGAAAAATAAAGTAGGAATCAAAATGAAAAAAAATTAAAGTTTTAGGGCAAAAAGTAAAAGAAAAAGTCAAAAAAGGGGCCAAAATAAAAAATAAATAAATTTTAGGATAAAAAGAAAAGAAAGAACGAAAAAAAAAAAAGAGAAGGGGGGCTGTTTTGAGCCAAAACGTTATATTGTTTATAGATGTATAGATATATCTACTATCTATTATAAAATAAAAATGTGATGAAGCAATCAGCTATTGATCAATTTTTTTTTCATTTTTGTTCTTTACCTTTTCTACATTTTCCTTACTTGTTATCTATTTTTTTCTCTTATTTAAAGCTTAAGAAAAAATTATTTAGCTTTTATTTTCATTTATGCACTTTACTTTTCATAATTTTTTACTTATTATATACTATTTTCTCTTACTTAGAGCTTAAGAAAAAACAGTTTAATTTTTGTTTCCATTTACGCCCTTCATCTTTTATATTTTTTACTTGCTATTGTTTTCTCATACTTAAAGCTTAAGAAAAGACAGTTTAATTTTTATTTTCATTTGTGCCATTTACCTTTTGTACTTTTTATTTATTATTAACTTTTTTCCTTTTACTTAGAGCATAAGGAAAAATGGTTTAATTTTCGTTTTCATTTATGCTCTTCACCTTTTATAGTTTTTATTTACTTGTTATATATGTTTTTTTTTTTACTTAAGAAAAAGTGGTTAAATTAAATAATGTTTCTATTACATGATGAAGTTGATTTTCAACCCCACAAGACTCACCGGTCTATATGAAGAAAAATAATGTGACGTGAGGTTTTGTTAGTGGATCTACTATTGTCTGTTTACTTAGGGCTTAAGAAAAAGAGCTCAAATTAAATAATAATATTTGTATTATGCGAAGCAGAAATTTTAAAATTAGTTTGTAATGAGTTTCTATTTTATAGTATGTTTCTGTAAATGCATTTGATATGTAACACTATCATGTAAGTCAATTACTTTTTTTTCGCGCTATGTTCTTCAAATAACAAATAAAATATTTATAGTTATTTATAACCGGAAATCATTTTGAAGTTGGTTGAGTCGTTCTATTTATTTTTCTACTTTTTTTCCCCATTTTGTGTTTTGTGGCCTTTATTTTTCTCTTATGCTCAAACCGTTTTGAGACTAGTGGAGTAGTTTCATGTTTTATTTGTTTTTTATTTATACTTTTTTCTTGCTCTTTATGTTGAAAATTTAACTTTAATAATTTTTTTTTTCACTTATTTCTCCCATTTTCAATAATAAATATTTTTCAATTACATTTTCATTGAAATAAGAAAACGTTTTATTGCTGTGTCAAAAAAATTTAATAGATTATTAGTAATAATAATAAAACGCAACTGAGATTATCAAAACAAAAAACTTATGATACCGTTGTCAATATTATTTTTCAATGAGGCAATCAAATCACGTCCCTAACAAATGATGAATGCAAAAGAATGGTCAATGAAGTTTTGCATTTGTAAAAATAGCGTAACAAGAAACTTTATTTAGTAAAATAACTTTTTAAAAAGTTTAATTTGCAAAATGATTTTGGAGCAGATCCCACCCAACCACTTTTGCACTGCATGACTAGGTGGTCGTTGATTGTTAAAAAAATAAAAAAAATAAAAAGGTCATTTTGCTAAGTTTATGTTGTAGGATAGTCAACTTAGCAAATTCTTAAAAACACTATGAAGTTTCTAAGGAACTGCTATCCTTGTATTTGTGTAAACCTTTGTCTCCTAAAACAGTCTACGTGTATGCTCGAATGTGATATAGAATAATATCCTTGATTGAACTTCCATGATAACCTTAACAATTCTGCGTAGCTTCAGAGTAAAACATGTAATATAATATCACTCCAATGAGTTAATGCAAATATATAATCTGTTGAATAATTAAAAAAAAAAAAAGTGACATCCAAATAAATAAAAATAACTTCATCTCATTGAAGCTTTTAACTGGAAAATCTATACCATCTGTGACTTCTTTTAGGTCTTTAAATATATGTGACAGGATTGCACCACATATGTCAGAGTCCGAATCTAAATCTACACGTTGAAAGAAAAAAGTATCTAAAATAATTGTAAAAACAATTAGAGAAATTATCTAAAAATAATTAAAAAATTTTGTGGAAAAAAAAAAAAGAAAACCTCTGAGCCATAGACTATAGTGGCATATATGATAAAAGATTCGTCCTCATCCTCTCTTGGAATATAAATGAACATGCTTGCGTGACATCTATCATATTTGTGCTGGAAAATGGTATAGTAATCTACTTTGAGGCTAGGTATGGTTTTGAGGCTTGATTTTGAGTGGTATACACATCTTGTTAGTAACGTGTCAATGTGGATTTATGTTCTCTACCGTGAGAAGATCAAAATGATATATACTCGTATACATGATGCACAGTGAATGAGAAATTAAGTGTAAATTAGAGACCTATCTCACATGGTAAAGACATGAATGTCATTATCTTCTATAAGCCCTATAAGAAGGACTCCAAGTAAATTGCAAAACACACCGAAAGCAATAACTCTATCACCTCTCTTAAATTTTCTCTCTTGTATCTAGCTTCTGTATGAATCTATGATGGTTTAGTCAGGTTTTTTATTCGCTGGAGCAGTTTCATTTTGCACATTCATTATAAACTATATATATATATATATATATATATATATATATCTATGGTGTCTAACGTTCAGTGATAACTTATAATGAGTTGTCATCCTTTAACCGGTATGAACTTTTCATCCTTAATAATTCTTCCATATCCTCCGTCTCCCCAGTCTTTACCATGTGAAATTCTAATGATTAATTATCGTTTTTCACCTTCTCAGTCATGTCCAACTAATACAACTGCATGCATGGAGAGTAGTCATCAGGAAGGCATGTGAAAGATGATAGGACCAGATTTGAGAGCTTCAAAATTTTCTTGATTCGTTGTATAATGTTTCCGTAATAAGTTAATTTGTTAAACACAATCTTTCACTGCAAAATAAATAAATAAAGAATATAGTGTTATGGAAGCCGAAAAAAAAAGAAAAAAGAAAAGTTATAACCAATCAATTACTGTGGATTTAGGTCCAGGGATATGATTACGCTTGCCATATAACGGTATTCATTCTTATAAGCAACTTCATTTTTTGATAATGTATTAAAGTGCATATTTTGGTTTATACTCGTTACATTTTGGGCTTGGTGAACAATACTTAATAAACATTATTATTTTATTATTTTTATTCAGAGTTATTAGTATTTATTCTTATTTGTTCTTATCTCGTAATACAAACATTATTATTTAATTGAGAAAATTGTTCAACATACTCTTACATGGATCTAAATTTTTACTCCTTACTCTTGATCAAAAGCCTTTTAACTAAGATGATTATTCAACTAAAAATGATATTAATCAAAAGTAAGAGGTAAAAATTCAGACCTATGCACTCTAAGTGGTATTTTTTTGCTTTTTCTAATTTAGCTTGACACCCTTTTTTTAAGCCCTAAGTGAAAACAATAGATGCACTAACAAAACCTCACGTAATATTATTTTTCTTCATATGTGGACTACAACGCTTATTTTGATAGGGCGAGTTTTGAGGGTTCGAAAGTCATCTTCAGGATTAAGCCCAAAGTATGTAGGAGAAAACAATCTATAACAAGTAAATAAAAAGTACAAAGGGCGAAGGGCATAAATGAAAATAAAAATTAAACCTCTTTTTTTTTAACCTCTAACTAAGAGGAAAAAAGTAGATAAAAATTATAAATTACGAAAAGTAAAGGGCATAAATGGAAATAATAATTAAATCGCATTTTTCTTAAAAACACTTGATAACAAGTAATATATATATATATATATATATATATATATATAAGATGGAAGGTATACACTTCGCAATAAATGAG
>NW_010374042.1:518250-521713 GCF_000414095.1 Morus notabilis | reverse complement strand
ATATATATATATATATAAGATGGAAGGTATTCACTTCGCAATAAATGAGAAAAAAATAGATAACGAGTAAGTAAAAAGTACAAAAAATAAAAGATATAAATAGAAGCAAAAACTAAATCACTTTTTCTTAAGTTCTAAGAAAGATAAAAAAAGTAAATAACAAGTACGTAAAAGGTAATATATATATATATATAAGATGGAAGGTATTCACTTCGCAATAAATGAGAAAAAAATAGATAACGAGTAAGTAAAAAGTACAAAAAATAAAAGATATAAATAGAAGCAAAAACTAAATCACTTTTTCTTAAGTTCTAAGAAAGATAAAAAAAGTAAATAACAAGTACGTAAAAGGTACAAAAAGTGAAGGGCATAAATAGAAATAAAAATTAATTCAGTTTTTTTTTTAACTTTAAGTAAGAAAAAAGAGTGGGTAACAAGTAAATAAAAAGAAAAAAACGTAAAGGATATTAACAGAAAAAAATTGGTCAAACAGCTGCATTTTGTTAGTCCTCATCCTATGACTCATAGGAAGCCATTGTCTATGCCCAACAAAGTTAATTTTTATTCGTTATTCGCTTCGATGGAGTTGCATCGTTGCAATTGGGATACGCAAAGTACCCTTGACCACTCCAACTAGATAAACTACTACGCGCAAGAAAGTCGTTAACTGTCATCAGCAACACAACCCGCATCCGAAACGACGTATTCATAGCAACATCACGAACAACAACCCCTTCATCCCACAACTCTTTTAACTCATCCACAAGGGGCCTTAAGAACACATCAATATCCTTCCCAGGAGCATTGCGACCATGAATTAATAACGTCAACATCTTATATGGGTCCTTGGTATATAGCCACGGGAGTAAATTATATGCAGTCACAATAACAGGCCACATACTGTATGATAGACTCATATTCTCGAATGGGTTGAAACCATCAGTAGCTAACCCTAAATGAACATTTGTCGGTTCACGTGAAAATTGTGAATATTTTTCGTCAAACTCTTTCCACTCCGTACCATCAATTGGATGACACATTAAGTCTTCATCCCTTGAACGCCCCCGCATGTGCCACGTCATTTCCTTAGTAGTGTGACGGGAAGCATATAGACACTTCAATCGATCCTTCAAAAGGAAATATCAGAGTACTTTCCATGGAACTTTTTTCCTTTTTTGCTCTTCCAATGACTTGTACTACATACTGGACAAGACTACAAAGCAGCATTCTGCTTTCAAAACAAAGCACAATCATACTTACACACATGAATTGCCTCGTAGCTCAGACCCAGTTTACTCAATAACTTCTTTGCCTTGTAATGCGATGTAGGTAACTTGTTCCCTTCAGGGAGTGCATCTCTCAGTAGCTTCAACATTTCATCCATGCACTTATTAGGTCACTTGTATAACACTTTTAGATGCATTAGTTTTACTAAGAAATTCAACGATGAATACTTAGTGCAACCCGGATACAATCTGACTTGGAGCTCGGATAAGAGATCCCTAAATTCATCGTAATGAGTATCTTCTATAACTGTTTCTGTCTCACTCATTGTCTCATGATCATCACTAATCTCAGCCACATCATTTAGCACTGCAAACATCTCGTCAACAGGTTTACTGACAACTGCAGCAACAACACGTACTTCACCATGGTGAATCCATGTGGTGTAACTTGTATCAAAACCCCATCAATGTATGTGCGCTTTCACTGTTTCTGGTGGCACCATCTCATGATTTCTACCCTTGATACACGGACAACTAATAACCCCGGTTGAATTTGTATAATTCTTTTCAACCTCAATAAAAGCACACAAACCATCACAGTACTCATTAGACAACCGATTCTTTAAATGTATCCAACTCTAGTCCATAAGCATCTCCACTACGAAGAATTTATAAAGTTTTATCAAATTTTATGAAAACTAACATTAGTTTATTTAATTATTTTATTAGTAATGTAAAACTAATTAAAATTTTAATCTAATTTTTTTAATCATCACATAAATTTCATAAAAATTTCAATCTAATTACCACATATTCCAATTCTAGTTCTAATTTACAATTCACAATTCTAAATCTAAAACCACAAACTAAATTCAAAACCCAAAATAAAACCACAAACCACAACAAATACCAAAATCAATTTACAAAATAGTAAAATATTAACTCACAAAATCTAAACCCACAAATACCGCGGGTTGGAAAACAGAAAGGCAGCAGGGCAGGGAGAGCGCCGGCGGCCGGAAAACAATGAGTACGGCCAAAAAAGTGGGCGGCGAGGGGGAGATGAAAACTCCACTTTTTTAGACTTTTTTCCTGTACAAATGGAAGATTTGAGGAGAGAACGATATATTGAAGCTATTTTCAGTGTTTTTAGATGGGTTTTGGAGGTTTTGGACGGAGAAAATAAGAGAAACGCGAGAGCTCACTGAAAAAATAGCGGAAGGAGGTCTATGAGCGCGTTTATACATGTGACTTTTTGTCGTCGTAAAAAATATTAAATAGTCGTCACAATTAATATAAAAACGACGTCGTTCTTCTTCACCTCATTAATATTTCTGAGAATATTCTTGAGGAATATACCCGTGCTCATTTTTTGCGACGACTTCGTTAAAATGTCGTCGCAAATGATTTTAAGGAAACCGCCAAAGTTTCCACCATTTTTTTGGGAAAATTAAATTTCCAGTTATTTGTGACGACATTATTAAACAAGTCATCACAAAAATAGTCGTTCTTGATAGAATTTTTTGAAACTCTTTTTTGTGACAACACGTATCGTCGTAAAAAAAGTCGTTCTGAAAAGAATTTTCTGGAACTATTTTTTGCGACGACTTTTCAATATGTCGTTGCAAAAAATAAAGAAATATATGGAACTTATTCATGAAAAACTGTCAAATTTTCCGTCTCTTTTTTGCCACGCCACTGTCAGCTGTAAGTATCAATATTTTTGACGACATGTCCCAAATAATGGACAAACTGGTGCCAAAATTGTTGGCACCATATTGGTTTTGGCGCCAACAGCTATTAGTGACGACATGTCGTCGTAAATAATTTGTCAAATTTAAGCGACAATATGTCGTCACAAATATTGAAATTTTGTGCAACGACATGTCGTCGGAAATAGTGAATGCGACGACAAGTCGTTCAAAAATTTTGTTTTCTTTTTAGCAACGACATGTCGTCGCTAATATTGTAATTTTAGAAACGATAAATGTCGTCTCTAATAACTCTTTTTGTTGTAGTGAGATAATATAAAGTGCATATATTACATGTTTTGCTCCGCAACTTATCTGCACAAGTGCGGATTTCAAAAAATGTCAATCAATCCATGATTCGCAGTTAATAGGTTATTCACACTTTTATATGGATTGGATTGAATCGGTTTAACTAGTTTAAATGGGTATTTATAAATTTTGATCAACGTCCCTAGCGCCGTAGAAGTTAATATAAATATATATATA
>NW_010374042.1:492017-510869 GCF_000414095.1 Morus notabilis | reverse complement strand
ATGGGTGAGAGATTGCAAAATTTTCAAAAACACAAGATACATCTTCGTAATCATATAATTTGGTTGTGTATCTTCTACAATATTGTTTCTTTTGACATTTAACTGATTTAGTGAAAAACACCTTTCCCTTTAAATATATATATATATAATGGGTGAGAGATTGCAAAATTTTCAAAAACACAAGATACATCTTCGTAATCATATAATTTGGTTGTGTATCTTCTACAATATTGTTTCTTTTGACATTTAACTGATTTAGTGAAAAACACCTTTCCCTTTAAAAAGAAACATATAAAAAATAATAAAATCTGTTTAGGTTTAATTTAATGTGGAATAAGGGGGGTTGCAAATACCAATCTAGATGTTATTTGTACCTCTGATATTAGTAATCTGCTATTGTCAATTATTTAAAACAGCAACAACAAAAAGTAATAAATAAATAAATAATAAAGACTTGAGATTATATAGATAACTAGATGGAAATTATAAAGTGAAGAAAAAAAAGTGGGGATATTATTGTGTCATATCAATTATCGACACTAATTTCTCTTGTTCAGGGAGAGGATCATGAGTTCACACATTAACCAACAGATCACGTAAAGTACAAGGGATTAACAATCAAGTACAAATTGCCAAGAAAATCAAAGAACATTACATATATATTGTTTTTTTCCCCCTTTATATATATATGATGACTTCTTAGTTTTGATGAGCTAGTTACATAGTACTTTCATGGTACCACAAGTGAGAGTGAGCTTAGAACCTAGAGAGGAACTGCATTTGCCTGAGGAGTGGAGTTAGGGTTTCCATGAGTTTCTCACATGGATGATTGTGAATTCCCTCGTATGTTGTCACAACGATGCTTGTGTCCTTGGATAGCCTCTGCACTTGTTTCTTCACATTGCATGTGTGATGCGTGCACCGATAGTAGCTCCTTTGATAATTTTTCATAGTTTAGTTTAAGTTGAAGGTACGTAAGCAAAAAAAAAAAAAAAAAAAAAAAAAAAAAAAAAAAAAAAAAAAACCATGGTGAGAATTTTTACCGTCAAAAAGAGAGAATTTCTTATCATAACGAGAATTCATATATAAATATATATATATTATATATGCGCGTGCGCGCGCACACATATATATATATTATTTACTTAAATTATTAATTATTATTTGTTAGTATGAGAAGTTGATAAAATGAACACCAAACTGTCCAAACCAAAATAAAGGAAAAAAAATCATTATTGCAAGGCACACAAATACAATTAAGTAACATGATTTTCAGCAGGTCACATCTATAAGAAATTTGTAAGAGAAAGCCTCAAAACTTTTAGAGCCCAAAAACAATGTACATCGAATAGACAAATAAGTTGTCACGTTAATGAAAACTTATAAGATTAGTTCACTTCTTGTTTTTCCTGTATAAGTAAGTCAATTTTGAAAGTCGTCAATGTCACTAATCTAACTGAAAATTAAAGTTAAAAAAAAAAAAAAAGGTTTAATGAGGGTAGGGAATTGACATAGGGAGAGTCTTGTCCTTCATCACCTAGTGCTAAGCTCTACTAGTATATTCCAAAACGACAGTTTGTTCTTTATCCTTCTAGTGCTGGCCTTTTATTTGACATTTGTATTAATGCTTTGGGCTGGATTTCCTCATATTTGTTGTTTCTTAGATTAGTTAGTGGTACTCCTGATTATCTTAACCTTGATAACAATTAATTTCCTCAAACTCAAAAATTATTCTATCACCACCAACCCCCCCTCAAGTTTTCGTATTAAAGTATTTCTACTTCTAGACTTTGTAAATGAATGTCTTCATTCAAATATGAGGCACCTCAATATGCGTTAGATAGTTTTCACAAATTAGTGATTAATTATCTTTTACCATGAAAATTAACGATGATAAAAGAGTCAGAATCTACTAATTAATATCTTCATAGGAAGCCTATATGCATCAGTATATACACATGTGTGTGTGTGTGTGTGTGTGTGTGTGACAGGCCGAATGTGAATTACTCCCTCATATTTTACACCATTGATCAGCTGCATTCGTGCTCATTTCTTGTGGTGCTTTTCTTGAACTTAAATTTATTTGTTCTTGTTTTATATATAGTTCTCTCCTTAAATTACTTGAACAAGATATATATTTATTTAAACTACTAAGAAGCAACCTTTACTTATATATGTATAGGCGAATTATTCTAGTAAATCAAGTAAAAATTATAGGACTGTATAAAAATATTTGTGTACTTTATTTTTCACTGTGTAAGCTTTTTAAATAAAATTGTGAATTCATTTACACACACACATAGATATTGTATAGGCGCTTCCGAGAATAACCTACGTTAATTATTAATTAACATATGTTGTCATGTTGAAACTATATATGTACGTACGTTTGTTCTAATGGTATAATTTTTCCCCTTTTGGCAAACAATATATTTGAATTGAATTACACATTAGTTTGAATGTGTGAATAAGTAAGGCTCGTTTGATTCATGCGTTTAAATCAGTGATTTTTTATTTTGGCATTTGAAATTTAAATTTTTTGTTAAAGAAAAATATTGTATCAGAATCAAAACTATGGGATTTAAACGCGGCAAACAAATGAGCCCTAAATGTTTGTCGATGAACCATAAAATATTTGTTTGATATAGTGCCAAACATCATATGAATTGTTCAAGTAAATAGAACAAATAATATTTTTCAACAATTTTGATGTACAGAGTAACACATATTGGTAATATCAACGAGTGAAAAAGGGGGGAACAAATTAACGTGAGATGTAGTAATTCTTCTTAAAAATGTGATTACGTAATCATCAATTGTATACCTGGGATATGAACTGTTCTTCACAGCTTTCTGTCCATATTTTCTCCAGCGATAGCCATCGTCAAGAATA
Source organism: Morus notabilis (assembly GCF_000414095.1). NCBI lineage: Eukaryota > Viridiplantae > Streptophyta > Magnoliopsida > Rosales > Moraceae > Morus > Morus notabilis. Next base: position 507,976 of record NW_010374042.1, on the reverse strand, counting down.
TCGTCGGCGCTCCTCGTCTGAAAGGCGAACCTCGGCCTACTCGCTTTTCTCATCTTTCCAACCGCTCTCCTCTTATTATTTCCCTTATTTTCTTCCCCACTATTAGCAGAAAGAGCAGCACTATTTTGCAATATCGTATTTGGTTTAGTGCTAGTATCCATTGTCTGATCACGACCACCTGCTTGAGCTGAGAGAAGGCCAATCCAGTCGATTTCAGGATAATCGAGAGGATTAGGGTTAGGGTTAGGGTTAGGGTTAGTGTTCGGTGTTGAGGAGGAAGAAGATGACGGAAAATTTGCGGAAGGTGCAAAGAGAAAACTAGGGTTTTGGGGTGGCAATAATAATGGTGATGATATCAATGACAATGGAGGTAAAGGTTCTTGGCCTTCCATTGGTGGTAAAAGTTTTTCTTTGAAGAGAAAACGTGTGAGAAAGCGGAAATGAAAAATGTACAAGTACGGAAGTTTATATAAGAAGGTTTTTAAGGAAGGTGGAAGTTGAGCGAAGAGGTTGGACTGACCCACAAAGAGAGAGAAAGAGATAAAATTATTATATAATTTTTGGAGTTGAAAGGAGGATTGGGTATATACTCTTTTTGTCTTTATAAATAAAGTTTTCCAATGCTTGCGGGGTAGAGTAAAGCCAACTACATCTCAACTACTTTTGTTCAACTGCCCTCTTGTTCAAATGAGAAGAAGACGTGCCTCAAAATGCATATCGTTATCATCTATGCATGAATTTGCATGATTTCATATGTAAATGCTAATTCTTCCTGATCTTGAATTCTCATCAAACCTCATCCATTTAGACACGTTTTTTACTTTAATTTTATTATAAGATATAAAGAAAGCAGCTCAATGACTCACGTTTGAAGGTTGCCAAGAAGGTTCATTTGCAGAATAGACTCTGTTTACCAACCAAAACAGGACAAGGTTGCCGGTTTTGACTTTCATCATAGAGAAATACTAGCATCTTTTTTTATATCGCTCTCTTTATCACTTTTTACATTCATTATTTGATACGTGAATTTCATTAATATGATATATTATTATGTAAGTAGAAAAGGAGATAGTGGAGTTCACGTGTCAAACAGTAAATGTAAATGGAACAAAGAGAATGATGCTAACATTTCGGTAATCATTGTAACCTAGAGAGAGGGAGTCCACATTCATATTATTTGGTGTCAAAAACCGGAGCATCCCTAAAAGTTACTGAGGTACTCTTGTCCTAATCCTTCATGTAGAGATGTCTTAAGATTAATGGAAATTTGGTAACGATGAAAATGCATTGACATTACTTCCTGTTACATTACAAAGTGTATTGAAAGAAAGTCACAAATTATATATACATAAGCCCACATATATATTATATAAACAAAACTTTATATAATTCTTTTTAGAACAACAAAAAAAAATAATATGACTTTGAATATCATGAATATGATATATAATTGCAGGTGTTTGTATATATACCTTCCAACTTTCTTCTTAAGTTTTTTTTTTTTTTTTTTTTTTTGTGCATTGTTAGATTTGTTTTTAGTAATTTACTGAGTTTAATTAAAGTCTAATTACTTAAATTACCAAAAAGGTAATATAAAAATAAGAACACAAGCAGTTCATTTTTTGAAAAATTTTGTCCACGAGACTACACCTAGCTATTTAACAATCTAATAAGAAATTATAAAAATTATAGTTACCAATCGGACTTGGGGCTCACTTAATGGCTGTAAATCAGTACGCGTAGTCATATTTGTCCCAACAAAAACGTGATTATTAATACTGTACCTCAATTTCAAAGCCTTTGGTCGAACTGTACTTTTAATTGCTGTAATGTAGCAGTTTATGTATTCTACAAAACCAATATATATGTATATAAAACCAATAATATGTATATATATATATATATCATATTTACCTAAAAAAACAAAAAAAAAAATAATGGCATTTGAGTGTTAAACAAAATGGTTGATAGTCCACTCGTGTTTCGAAATAAATGGAAAATTTAATTATTGATATCTGCTATTAAGAAGGGTATTTATGTGCACAATATGAAAAGATTTTTGTATTTCGAGATGAGATTATCTCTAAACCTAATGTTATTTTTTGGAAAGGCAAAACGTGCTTTATTACTTTTTAGTTTTCTTATAACACAAACATAATAAATACATACCATTAAATAGGGGCGTTAGGCAATTGCCTATTTTGACTATGGGTAGAGCCGGCCTTGTTCACTATTCCTGACCAATATCATAACGTGAAGCTTCCTCATTAGATTCATCTTATTACGGAGTCTTGATCTGTTGTCTTTATTTTCCTGTTTCAGTAGCTGTTCATTCATTAATTATTTGTTATATCATCTAAATTTAAGAATCTGATCACATAATAAGAACGACATACTAAAAATATTTAAGCAAATCACGATGTGTCAAATTCTAATTAGTGAGACAGCCACCGAGACAAAAAAATAGAACAACAAATCTTGATTTCTTATCGTGCATTATAATTTTCTACTTCAGTATGAGCCCCACTACTAAGAAACGCCCTCTCAAAGACTCTAATTGGCATTGAGCCAGGATTAACACCACGGGAGAAAAATGCATTTGACCAGTAAGTGCTAAGCGGTGACAATGTTAGTTGATGGATCTGATCGCCATACCAGCATGCTCCACTAATTGTAAGAATTTCTCGTTAAAGTTTTCTTAGTCAATTATATTTAATTTTTACCTTACTACATATCTTTTCTCAAACCAATTGAAGATCTCATTCTGTATGTTTTGTCATGCTTTCTTATCTAGAGTTGAAGTTTGCAACCCTTGTTTGGTCTCATCATGCTAGAGACAAATACAAAAATGAGCCGATCTCATCAAGATCAAGACACAGTGATTTTCAAATTTCAATTTTAAATATGGGTTAATTTCAATAATAGCCTCCTAAATAAATTATTATTAATTTTAGCACTATTTTTGTATATTTTCACAATTAGTATTGTCATGTCAGCAGTGTGAGGTAAAATTACTTCTATGTCACTTAGGTTAAAATTATTATTTAAAAGCACCTCAAAGAAACTCTCAATTCTCTCCCGTCTATTCTCTCTCTCTCTCTACACCCCATTTTCAGCTCTCTCTCTCTCTCTCTCTCTCTCTCTCTCTCTCTCTCAAGTTTGGCCTCTCTCTCTACTCGATCAGTCTCTCTCTTTCCTACGCCCTCATTTTCTCGTCATCAATACTCCGGTTGTGCACCAAATCGAGGTTGGTACATAATTTTTTTTTTATTTTTCTTTTGTTTTTTCTTTTTAAATTTATTTTTCGGGAGACTTAGTATATAGAACTCAAAAAAAATGGCTGGGTTGAACTTAATGTGATAGAAATTGATACTATCATTCAGCAATTTGAGATTTTAGATGGTTTATAATTTATATGTAAACTGATTGTAACGACTGCTACATCAAAGACATAGTTGACCTTAGGAGTCATAGTATTGTGACTCATAGTGTTATATGTCCAGTCAGAATACTATGATCAATCAGTCATAACAGTATGAGCCATTGTTTATGAGTCAAATTATAACAGTATGAGTCAAGACTTATAATTATAACAGTATGAGTCAAAATGGCCGGTCATAGTATTATGACCGTCAATAAGGCAATCATAGTGATGTGACCGGACTGTCATAATATTATGATTGAAATGACCCATAGTGTTATAACTGGCACACTATGACTGCCTTATGACCGGTTATTACATAGTGTTATGACTGGCCATTTCTAATGACTCTATGCCGACTAGGAGTAATTGCATGTTGACTAACAGTCATTATTTTTGAAATTATTTAGGACTGACTGTTGGATTGAACGTCTTCATCAAGTACAATGGACATTGGGACCGTACTTTGAGATACGTCGATTGTGAAATGAAGGGGATATTGGACCCCACCAACACAACTTATATTGGTCTATAGATTTTGTGAGAAATGTGCTTGGGATTCTGCGACTATGTCAGGATTTTGTAGTTCTTCATCGGTGGGTGTCACCGCATAAAAGACAGGCTGCATAAAATGTACGTAAATGAGTTATTAAACAAAAACAGTGAGTTATTAAAATATAAGTACATCGAAGATGACTAAATGTATATGATGGGCTTACCTTTCTATGCTTGGTGTGAAGCGTAAAGACCCGCCTAACGGCATCGTACAACACCTGGTCTTTTGAAGACCACGCAAGCATTCTTGGAGTGTGCTCACCAAGAGATGTAGCGAAATTCTTTCCTACTTTTGGAATGCTCTCGAAAGCCCAAACCAATAGTGCATGAGGGAAACCGATGAGATTGTAGTGCATTCCAGCTCCTTTTCCCTTGCTCTTAATCTTGTTCATTACGACAGACCTGATGTTATCTCTTGTCATCTCCCATGAAGGAATCCCCCAAAGGTAGTTGTTGAATGCTTCTTGGTCGTTGACCAACTCAACATAGGTCTCTGGAATTCTTACTATTTTCGCATTGGAAAGTATAATGTTGGAAAGCATGTACAAAAGTCATATCCTGACCGTATCATCGCCGCTGTCATATTTAGTGTTAGGGTCAGATAGTTTTTGCTCAATGCCTGCCCTCGTAACGTACGAGAGATTTTTTCAGTACCATTTGTGGAGGCGGGATTTGGCAGACACTGGCTTCAAATGTGTTGAACCAACACACTTAAGACCGGTGATGAAGGCATACTCAGCTATTGAAAATCGCCCGATGTCGTCCCTAATAGCAAAGAATAAAGAGTCCTCTGTTTTCCCATCAACAGCGGCCAAGTGCATGATAACACTGTGGACAACTTGGCCAGCCCACCCAAGCTTTTGGAGGTTTAAAAAGTTCACTACGGCAAGTTGAAGCTCTAACTTCTCAAATTGAGTCCGTGCAAGACCCTGTCTTAGTATTCCCATAGTTTTCTCATAGTTAACAGTACGGTTTATTTTACCGTTCTTGATGTCCTTATCTGGAACCATTCTCATGAATTGTAAGATAAAGGCAAACAAAAAGACACAGACAAAAAAATAAATCACACCTTATGGGTTTGTCATACTAATATGACCGGACGGTCATAATATTTTGACCGACTACAGTGTTAGTTCCACCATATAATGTTACGAGTTCCACCACTATGACTGCCTTATGGAACGATGGTCATAATACTATGATCGCTCATTATATTATTCGGTCATAGTGCAGTCATAATAATATAACCACCATAAGGCTGAGTCAGAGAACAAAAATGACCACAACGACAATCCAATAAAGCTCACAAATTTCAAATAACTGACCTTCTTAGTATCTGCTTTATCTTCCTCCAAAGGCTTTTTTTCTTCTAAGATGACAAAAAAATTGGTAAAAAATAATAATAAATACAAAAAAAAAAAAAAACAAGAAAGCAAACAAAATTGTTAACCAATGTACTATGACTGGCATACTAAGAGTTTGACAATTGTTCGGTCATAGTACTATAACCGACGGTCATAAGTGTTATGAATGATGACTGCCTATAAAAAAAAGTACTATGACTGGCACACTAAGAGTCCGACAATTGTGCGGTCATATTACTATGACTGATGGTCATAATGCTATGACCGCAGGCTCATCAGTCAGGCAATTGCACTATGCGCCTGCCTGGCGGTCATTGTAATTATGACCGTCGGTCATATTACTATGACCTCACGATGTGCCTGTCTTATGACCGGTCATAATAAAATTACCAAGCAGTCATAATGATATGACCGGCCATCAGAGTCACAGATAATGACAATCCAATGACCCTCAAAAATTTCAAATAACTAACCTTATCTGATTTTATCTCCTCCTTCAAAGCCTTTCTTTTCTTCTAAGATGATAGAAAATGGTAAAAGAAAAAAATAAGAAAAGCCAACAAAGTTTTCACCTTTGTCTCGGAATCCGCCATTGACCTCGTCTGTTTCGTGGCTGATTTCTCCAGGGAAGAGGGTGAGGTTTCCTCAGTTCGTTCTTCTCCACGAAGAGGTTTAGACGTTGATTTCTCCGGCGAAGGTTCGTCGGTTCTCGTCGCGTGATTGCATAGGTTCTCGTTGTCGTGGGTTTTTGCTGTCGTGGGTTCATCGGTGCTCAAGGTGGTAGATGGTGGTAGACAGCGGTGGTCGTTGGGGTTTCTTGGTCACTATGCACACCCGCGTTTGTCCTCCTCCTCCCTCTACTTTGAATATTTGAATTATAAAAGGCTTTTTAATTTATATTCAAGGCTTTAAAACTGAAATGGAGCACAATTGTTATTTTAACTCAAGTAAAAATAGCATGGTCCCACTTTTGCTAACATGGCGATGCTAATTGTGAAAGTATACAAAAGTTGTGCTAAAATTAATAATCATTTATTCAGGAGAGTTATTATTGAAATTAACCATTTTAAATATTTACAAATTACTATAAATTTTTTGTTGTATTTCTATATGAGAAAACACCTAGTAACGCTTTTCTAATTAAGTTATACCTCCAAAACTTTTTTTTTTTTTTTTTGAATATTTCAACCCGACCAATTTTTTAATGATAAAGAGAAAATTGTTAAACTTATCTTTAAAAATACATATTTTTTTTTTTTTTTTAAATATTTCAACCCGACCAATTTTTTAATGATAAAGAGAAAATTGTTAAACTTATCTTTAAAAATACATGGATCTTAATTTTTACTTCTTATTATTGATTAATGCCCTTTAATCAATATAATTATTCGATTAAAAAATATATGAATTAAGAATAAAGTAAATGGATATTTGTCTCTTTTGTCCTATATAAATTACAAATATTTTGATTAACCAATTTTCTCTAAAAAACAATTTTGCCCTTCTGAAAATACCGTCCGCCAACTTGACACTTAGAGCCCGTTTAGTTCATGGATTAGAACCATGAGATTAGAACTATTTTCGATTTACGTGTGTTTTTTGTGAAAGAAAATATTGTAGCGAACTATGAATAATAATTCGAATCAGAGAACAAATCCTCCAACCAAACAGACTCTTACTTTGCTTCACTATTTTTCAGGCTCCAGGCGAAAACACACTTTCCGAGTTTGGACCTCTTCTAAAGCCATCACCAACAATAAATAATTAACTTCTTTTTTTTTTTTTTTTTTGGGTTCATTCCCTCTTTCTTTGTTAAACTTGAGTTGGCAGATTAATGGTGAGCTTGAACGGCGTCTCTCTTCACTTCTCAATACAAATTGTTCGCTGCGACTCGAAGCTCTCCTTTGAACTGATGCAGAACAAAGATCAATTTTTGTCTTTTATTCTCCTGAAGTTGTGTATTACAAGCTCTCCCACAGAAATGGCAAAACAGAATTACAGCATCACAAAATACAATCTCAAAAACGGCTCCAACTTTCCTTACCTAATGAAATCAGTTCATTCTTTCAGAAAAATCGTTTCAGATTCTGTAACAATCTTGCAATCCTTTCCTTATTACTTGTTAATCTCAATTATGAAACATGAATTGTCATAATTTCCCTAGAGCTTTTAACTAAAATGTTTTTGAAGCTATTAACTACAGTCGTAATATTAATGAATCTCTCGGAGGACAAGGGTCGGAGACAGAACCGGTAGAGCGTGTCTACATGACTACTAGATATAAAATGTTTTACCCATATATATATAATGTGATTGTCCGGAGAGAGAAGCGATTTCTAATGCAAAGAATTTCAAAACGTCAATAAATTATTGGGGGCTAAAGCATAGGGAAAGATTGGATGCACTGAAAATTCAAGTCCTGATCTAAGGTTGAATCACGTGATCCTCAGTGTCTAGAAACTCTTTAAAACATCAGGCCTAAGATTCTCTTTCTCAGCTTGAGCTTTTCAATTTGCCTGTCAAAATTCATCTTGTTGACTGGAAATTGCATAAAAAAGAAACATACACGTCGAATCAGCCAATGATTAGCTTCTTAAAGAATTCCGCTTGCTCAGGAAAATACTCCAGAATTTCATCCTTGTTCACCCATACAAAATCCTGGCACTTTCTCATGTTGTACTTGTTATTGGTTCCAACAACATTAGATTTGAAGAAGAATCGCTGGAACAAGGGGGGAAAAAGACATGAAACTACTATTAAGTATTCGTGGAACTTCCATAATTAATCAGTCTGATGGTAGCTAGCGTTGTTGAATATCGGTCGAAAGCAGCATAACATGAAAGACTAATGGGAAAGAATACCTTAAAAGATTGAGAGTCTGGCTGATTTTGTACAACCATATGGGCCACAGGGGCATTTCCAGCAAAATACGTAGTGGATAGGTCTCCGATGACATTTTCTAGAGCAGACTCTGCACACTGAAAATTTATTGGGATTTAAATCAAGGATTAATCACTTCCAGGGGCAAAAAAAAAAAAAAAAAAACGATGATAATAAAAGAAATGAATGAGAACTATCACCTTGCGTAACGTCTCCTCTGACTCGTAAACTTTTTCTGGAAAGTGCCAAACGGGCTCACCAGTAGGAGCACCGTTTGGGTTACCAAAGAGAAGAAGATAGAGTCTTCTGTCAAGTGCTCTCTGTAACGACCTAAAGCAGAAGGAAAATTTCGCATGATCAGAGACCAGTGGCATCTCACAAAAAAATTGTTGGTTTCAAAGTTCTCTCATATTGCAAAGCTTATGTTCTCTGGAAGAAAGAAGGAACATAACGTGAAATCCTTTCATTTGCACAACCAAAACCCTGAACAAGCAGGCAGAAGAAGGTCCAGTAAGTTTTCACAGCGCCTATGCATGACACACCCACATCAATCATGAAGGCATACTGCTGAACAAAAATCCTGCTCTTGGTAAATGTATGCACATTGTATCTCCACATCTCAATAATGTAAACTAGAACGACATACTGAACGGCAAAAGGTAGTGACAATTTGGGCTTTCCCATGCAACCTGGACTTGGTAGATATTATCACTTCTTGTTTTTTGTGTGTGTGCATGGGGTGAGTGGGAATACAATATGGGAAAAGAAAAATAATAAATAGATAAATTAAGAAGGGAAGCCAAATTGAGAAGTGATCACGAACAATAACAAACAAGAAACTTAGCCAGATATTGTTATAGCAAAAGAAACTTTGACGCATATGCCAATTCACATGAAGAGGGAAAAAAAAGGATAACAATGAATATACTAATAATTTAACGCCATATTTAGCAGAACATGCAATTTGTAAGTCACCTTAAAAAAGTTCATGCAGTTACAACTTTTTCAAGCAATAAAACTCTTCCACATTCCTTTTTAATAAAAGTAGAATAGAGAAAACAAAACAGCTGAATTGAGATTCTACATCATAAGAATATACTCCCATACTTTTTATCATTCTTTTTGTCAGCTTCAGTGATTCGTGGAGCCGGTTCATAATCAATTTGGTACTCCCCTTTCTCCCTGCCCACCGAAAGTAAGGGTTATTAGAGTTGCAAAAGGAAAAAAAATAAATAAATAGGTAAATAAATAGGCCTGAATTTGTTAAAAATGCACTTGTATGAGCAAGCATCATAAAACAAATTAAGCAAATACATGATAGGTTCTTTCTTCCTAGACTCAGCCCCCTCTTAGTTTTAAGCAACTTTCTTCCATAACATAAGCACATTACACTAGAGAAAATCGAGGAATTAAAACTTTGATTACCTAGACATGTCTACGTTGCTCTGAACATAGATGTCAATCACTCAGTTTAAGGAATTTCTACATTCAATCATACAAGCATAACTTATACCAATCATCCACAGCAATGAAATTACAAGTTACAATAAAAGAAACAGCAGCAGGAAATGCGACATGGTTTGCAGTGGAGAAGATCCACTATAAGTATGACAATAAAATTCCTTTCAGAAATACTAAACAAACACTATAAGTTCAAAAGAAAAAGAAACAATTTAGTCCACGAGTGCATTGCTTATTCTCATTCTATTATCATATATGAACTTTTATAATAGGGAATGCCAACTTTGATTCCCCAAAAAAAAGTAGACAGTGAAACATACGATGCATATATATATTTAACAAGTTAAAAGATATGCAATAGATGCATTCATAACTCACATAACAATAATTTAAACATCAAATGAACTACATGAAGGAATAAAAGCCTTACTTAGAACCTGATTTCTCCAAAAGTTCTTCGGGATATATCCTCCTGTATTGTTGTCGCCACCTAAATCTGTGTGTGTGAGAGAGAGAGAGAGAGAGAGAGAGAGAGGAATATTAGAGAAACTACAAATGAAGGTACATAACTTATAACTAGTTGAAAAAGGGTGAAAACAAAACAGCTTTATGGACATCAATCAACAGCCATCACTAAGCTTGTTTGAAAAAATAACTAAGAAGTTATCATTTATTTTTCCCATAACCTCCAAATGGTCGTTGAAGTAACAGAATGAATCATAAGGATCCTAAAGTTAAAAGGGTCTTTCACTTTTCCATGTTAATCGGTTGTGAAATGGAAATCTCAGATCAGCAATAAAAAGTTCTAGCCTTTCAGGTCCCAAAGTGAACAAATATTATCTAAAAATCTCAAAAGGTTCGTACTATCTTCTCTTTCCCTAACATACATTCTCTCTACAAGAAAAGAATATCCCTATATTTAAATGAAAAAAGTAATTTTCTTTTCGTTAATCATTCTATCAGTGAACACGAAGATACTAATGTGCCCAATTCAAAAATCATTTCTATACAAATCACCATCTACGAGAATACATACGCTAATTCATGATCACAAGTTTCAGTGCAGTAGACAGTTTGCTAATCCGAATTTCATTTTTCTTCCTTTTTTTCCGAATATTAGTACGTCGATTTCCCCAACTTTCTGAGCAGCCAAACAGAATGAAAAACTGAAAATGGACAAGAGAGAGAACTTACGAGAACTCCTGAAAAGCGTAAACGACGGGGTCGATCTTGGGAATAATGACGGGCAACCTCTCGAAGAGAACAGACGCCACGATTTTGTCGGAGCCCGTGCAGAAACCCCGCTGCCCCGCCAGAGGTCGTCGGACCACCGAGCTTAACGCTCTCCGCATTGTGAACCTGTCTCCACAAATGTCTCTCTGAAATTCTCAGATGCAGAAATTGAATGTAGAGAGAGAGAGAGAGAGAGAGAGAGCTGGAAATTTCTTGCGGACGCGAAGAAGAAGTAGAAGGAGGAGGTTCACCTGTTGGTGAAGGGGTTTTAGTTTTACCTCCGATCCAGGCCGAGGGTTTTCCCTCTGTGGGTTTTTCCGAAATTTCCCTCCAAGTGATTTGCATCAACAGTCCATGAATTCTTTGATAGGTTATATTTTGGCCCCAATTCTTTTAATTTTTCCGGAATGATCTGTAAACTTTCAAAGTTTTTGCACTATAAACCTTTCTGCCAAATTTTGTCGATTTTTGGATGTTTTTATTCGAGTTCCATTCAATTGTGCTGCTTTTACCATGAAAAGACTACGGCCTCGTTCTTTTTACCAATTTAAGTTTTGCTATAGTAAAAAGTTCTAAAAAACAGTCACATTTAACTTTTTCGCTACAGTAAAAAGCTATCACATAAAATCACATCTCAACTCGAATCAGCGAACTAAACGGGCCTTAAAATACTTCTTTTGAAGAACTTAAAAGAACATAAAAAAAGGAGAAGAACAAAGCGGCCAATATGATCACCATGTTCTTGCCGGTCAAACATAGACTTGTTGACATTTGTTTGTGTTGATGACGAATATGGCTGGCAATTTCGGACATGACAAGATGTCATGGTACAAAAATGACACAAAGTAAATGATTTAGAGTGCACATTTAATATATGGGTCATTAGCAAGTTGACACAAATAATACAAAAATAAACGGTATGGATACATGCCAACCCGCTTAACATGTTTAACATTTTTAATTATATGGGTCTTAAACGTGCCGACATGACACTATGTATACACCCTTTTAACGCCCATATACATGCAAACAATAAACTCAAGTATTAATACATACAAAATATATAAGATATCTACAAACTTGTTATCATACGCTAGCTTATTTTAGCTATAATTAATATTTAGTTAATTAATGTTATTTTTAAATATAAAAGTATTAATTTTCATACCACATCCTATTAAATATATCATAAACATGTCATAAATGTGTTTTTTTGTATCAGTCTGTCACGACTCGTTTAATAAATGTGTTCACATGTCGTGTCGTGTTACTCGTATAATAAATGTTTCGTGTTTATGTTTGAGTTCCTGATATGTTTATTAATCATACCGTGTTCGTGTTCACTCTAATAGTGTTGTGTCATAATCGTACCGGTTAGAATAAGAAAACTCAATCAGAGGAAGATATCTACTCCACGATCCCTGGAAGTCTAACACGCAAGCTCTTAACATGTCTTCCAAGGTCTGATTAGTACGTTCCGTTTGACCGTCCGTCTGAGGATGCATTGCGGTACTGAACTTCAATCTTGTCCCAAGGCCTTCTTGTAACTTCTTCCAGAATGTCGATGTAAATTTGCTATCCCTGTCTGAAACTATGGAAAGTGGGACTCCATGTAGTCTCACTATCTCTTGTATGTATATCTCTGCTAGCTTATCAACTGTATAAGTTGTTATCACTGGTAGGAAGTGGGCCGATTTGGTCATTCTATCCACTATGACCCAGATTGAATCATGTCCCTTCACAGTCCTCGGTAACCCTGCAACAAAATCCATGGCAATCTGTTCCCACTTCCATTATGGAATCTCCAGCGGTTGCAGCAATCTACCGGGTTTTTGATGCTCAGCTTTCACTTGTTGACAAGTTAAACATTTAGCAACATACTCCACCACATCTTTCTTCATTCCAGGCCACCAAAAGTAATTCATCAGGTCTTGATACATTTTTGTTGTACCAGGATGCACCGAATATGGCGTATTATGAGCTTCATACAAAATTTGCCGTTTAATTCCTTCATCGTTGGGAACACACAATCGACCTTTAAATCCCAATACACCATCTTTTGAGATTTGAAAATTTGGACGTCTATCCTTTATGACTTCATGCTTCAATTGTTCAATTAGAGGGTCTAAATGTTGTTTATTTTTAATCTCTTCCTTAATCATCGGTTGCAAAGGCAACGTAGATAACTGCCCCACCACAAACTCTATTTCCAATTTATTCAAATCATTTCTCAACGAACCTGGTATTCGAGGCAAAGTAACCAAACTGGCCACTCTCTTCCTACTTAAGGCATCAGCGACTTTATTCGCCTTACCTGGATGGTAATGGATATCGCAATCATAATCATTTACAAATTCCAACCACCTTCGTTGCCTCATGTTCAACTCTTTCTGCGTAAAGATGTACTTCAGACTCTTATGGTCTGTGTAGATGTCACAGTGTACTCCATATAGATAGTGTCTCTATATTTTCAACGCAAACACCACAACGGCTAACACAAGGTCATGCGTCGGATAACTCTTTTCGTAGTCTTTCAATTGCCGAGAAGCATAGGCAATCACCTTTCCATGCTGCATTAATATTGCTCCCAGACCTAATCCAGAGGCATCACTGTATATCACAAAGCGATCACTACCCGAAGGAATAACCAAAATTGGAGCTGAAGTTAATCGCTTCTTCAATTCTTGAAAGCATTCCTCGCATTTGTCTGTCCACTCAAACTTGACGTTCTTGCGAGTGAGTTGAGTCAAAGGTTGCGCAACTCTCGAGAATCCTTCGACAAAGCGTCGATAATACCCTGCTAATCCGAGAAAACTACGAATTTCAGTAGCATTATTCGGCCTCTTCCATTGACTCACAGCTTCCACCTTAGATGGATCCACTGAAATTCCTTCCCTTGAGACCATATGTCCAAGAAATGACACTTTCTCCAACCAAAACTCACATTTCTTGAACTTGGCGTACAATTTCTTCTCTTGCAACCTTTGTAACACCAATCGCAGGTGTACCTCATGCTCTTGCTTCGTCCGTGAATACACTAGTATATCATCAATGAATACAATCACGAATTTATCGAGATATTCTTCAAACACACGATTCATGAGATCCATGAACGCTGCTGGGGCATTAGTCAATCCAAACGACATTACTAGAAACTCATAGTGGCCATATCTAGTTCGAAAGGCTATCTTGGGAATGTCTTCTTCTCGAACTTTCAGCTGATGGTACCCCGATCTCAAGTCAATCTTTGAGAAGACTGCCGCACCCTGGAGCTGATCAAACAAATCATCAATCCTCGGCAGAGGATACTTGTTCTTTATGGTAACCTTATTCAGCTCTCGATAATCAATGCACATCCTCATTGTGCCATCCTTCTTCTTAACGAACAACACTGGTGCTCCCCAAGGTGAATAGCTTGGCCTAATAAACTTTTTATCCAACAACTCCTGCAGTTGTGTCTTCAATTCCTTCAGTTCCGCTGGGGCCATACGATATGGAGCTTTAAAAATCGGCGCAGTTCCAGGTAATAACTCAATCACAAACTCCAACTCTCGATCCGGCGGCAGGCCAGGTAAATCCTCCGGAAAAACATTCAAGAAATCTCGAACCATTGGAACATCTTTAGGCTCAAGCGTTACTTCCCGTGTCGTGTCTATAATATTAGCTAGATATCCAACACAACCACTAGCTAGCATTTTATACGCCTTCATAGCTGATTGGCAAATTCATTTCTGTTTACGGGAGGTTCCATGGAACTCGAATGCTTCTCTCTCTCCTGGGGGCAAGAAGATCACTTTCTTCTTTTTACAGTCTATCACAGCATTATACTGTGTTAGCCAGTCCATCCCCAATATAACATCATAATCATACATCTCTAGTTATGATTAGATCGGCATACAATTCTCTACCACAAATGATAATAGGCACTGCTCTAAGCCAAGATTGGAACTTCAAACTATCTCCCGATGGTAAAAGTACTCTACATACTTCCCCTAGCATATCTGGTGTTCTTCCTAACTTTCTAGCAAAGCTCGCAGCAATAAAAGAGTGAGATGCACCTGAGTCTATTAATGCATATGCAGTAGTATCAGCCATAGAGAGCTTACCTGAAACAACTTCAAAAGGTCCAGCCTCCGCTTCACCTTGAGTCAGGGTAAACACTCGAGCATTTGTCTTCTGTTGATTTCCACCTCGTCCTCCTAGTTTTAAGTTGTCTGGGCAATCTCTAGCATAATGCCCAGCCTTTCCGCAAGTATAACACCCCAAGTTGTTCGTCCAACATTCTCCACGATGTCGACGCTGGCAATTGCTGCAGTATGGCCACAACTCAAAGCCATGTTGACCTTGTTGTCTCCGGTCATCTCCTCGTTCGGCATGTTCTGATTTCTTTGTCCATCTCCGCCTCTGTTGCTTCTTCCGCCTCGGTTATTACCTCGATTTCTAAAATTTCCCCGCCGGGGTCCTTGTCTTCCTCTGCTTCCAAAATTCCCTCTTTGTTGGAAATTCCCTCGGTTGTTAAAGCGAAACCGAGGATTAAAACTGGTACCACTCTCCTTGGTCCCCAAAAATTGAACCTGTCTATTTTCAACATTTTCCCACAGAATCGCTCGCTCAACAGCTTCTGCATAGGTGCGTGGCCCCGTCTCGCCAGCATCCACTAACTTTGCCAAACCCGACCTTAGACCTTTCATAAACCTCCTTTTTCTCTCGTTTTCCGTTGCTACCAATCCGGGTGCAAATCTTGACAATTGATCAAACTTCTGCGCATATTCGATCACGGTAGAGTTCCCTTGCTTTAACTCTTGAAACTCGCCCATTTTTGCATCCAGAATGTTAGCGTTGTAGTATTTGGAGTTGAACAACTCCAAAAATCCCATCCAGGTTAGAGTATTCACATCCACGGGCCTCTTAACAACGTCCCACCAGATTCTCGCATTATTCTTCATTTGATACACCGCACATGCCACTTTTTCCTGATCAGTCAGCTTCATGAAATCAAAAATCCTCTCAATACTACACCTCCATTCTTCAACAATTAATGGATT
>NW_010374042.1:490719-491642 GCF_000414095.1 Morus notabilis | reverse complement strand
CCTACATGCACATCATTTATCAAGCATTCCCTCTTAGTTAATAAATACTAAATACTCATTTCTTAATCAAAATAGTATTACTCAGAATAACATTATTCTAAACATCCATACAACACCTAGATCGAAATTCAACACAGTACATACTCATCATCCATGATTATTTACAATATATCACAAATTCCATTTCTAAACTCCTAGCTATTCAGTGTCACTATCAGTGAAACTTTCAAGCTTTCTTCTCTCCCAGAGAGAACCTCCCAAGTTTTGGCTAAATTGCCTTTCTATTGAAAATCGAAACCTATTCCATGTCATCTCTCTCATTGTTTCATCTTGGAAAATCTCCCACCAAACGGCCGGGTATTCCCTTAAATACATAGCCGCTATCCTTGCTCTAAACTTATGGGGAATGTTGTGCACATGAAAAATTATGGCCATCCGAGTGGTCCAATTTTCCACTGTTATAGTGTTCTCCTCATCCGAGAACGTTGGGGGTCTTGCCGCCTCAACCACGTTTCCGTAGTATGCCACTTCACTAGTTGTTATTCGTGATCTACTGGTTACCTCGGTATTTGATTGTCGGCTCGATTGAGCTTCTGCTTGTCTATGACTAGGCCCAGACATAAGGCAACTATTTCTTTAACCTATGCACGTTAGATTTTCATAAATCATATACTCATAAATACAAAATTCAAGAAATACACAACTTACAATGAGCAGGCTCGCCGTCTTCGTGACTTGTACATATGGAGTTGTCTACAGAAACGACTAAACTCTAGCTCTGATACCACCAATTGTGACACCCCTTATATACCATCTCCTTCAAACATTTTAGTTCCTTGCCAACAATCCTAAGTACGTGCCACAATCACTAATCTTCACCTGTCACTTATGTGAAAACTATGGTGTTTCAATTTTTTTTTTTT
>NW_010374042.1:473298-490200 GCF_000414095.1 Morus notabilis | reverse complement strand
GTCATCACCCACCTGGTTCGAGGGAACGGCCAGCGCATTCAAAATCATAATTTCTCAATATCATAATATAGTCTCTGTCATCACCCACTTGGTTCGAGAGACTTGCGCGGCTCAATCACAATTTCATCAATCACCACATCACAATAGAAGTCCTTTGAGGACTTGGCAGTACCGGCCTAACATGCATGCTATTATGTGCTCAATTACAAGTAATCTTCACAATCATACACGTTGATAATGTCATAAAAATTCACATAATGGCATACTAGACATTCCATAAAAAGTCTATCAAACAAAGTTTGTAAGTGCTGCAGAAAAGTCAAACTCCACTTACCTGAGTTGCTTAGCAAAATCTGCGTTTAACCTTCTTCGTTTCCCTTGTTCATTTTCCTTTCCACTGTTCAAAATAGACAAATTGGCCACCATCATTAGAGCTCAATAGCTCAGCCATAAATCAGTTTCTAACTCATAATCACTTTCTCCTGAAATTGAAATTTCACTGATTCGTCCATCTTTAAAAGAAAATTCATAAGATATTCTTTTTGTCTTTAAAAATTCCAAAATTAACTTCAAAACAAGTAGACATGTATATCTTTCCAACGAACTATCATATGTCTCAATCCGACATCTCTAAGTACCTTAAAAACAGTTTTCACGAAATCACAATTCTGTTTTTTCCTGTTTTTGACAGTTTTTAGAAAGTTTCTATATGAAACTTCCTATGCGCACAACTTGAGCTACAAGACTCCAAATGAGGTGATTTCAACTCTCACACATCACTAATAACCTATTATAAATGGTGGACAAGGTGGTTTAAGTGCAGCACTCTCATTTCAAAAAGTAGGTACCTCAGATCTTTATTTTATTGATTTCTGGAATTGGCACTTTTATGATTGCTACAAGAATATCCACAGTATTTTATGTAGCCTTAAAAATTACAAAACCAGAACCTAAGCGAGGTAGACATCTAGAGCTTTCCAAAAAGGTATCACAAGCTTAGTTTTGGGTCCGTTTAGGTCTCCAAATTCATGATAAACCAGATCAAATTTTGCTGGTTTTTCTGCAGAAAACCATCAAATTTTTCTGGTTTTTCTGCAGAAAACCAGCCACTAAGCCCAACTTCAAAAATGTACATCTTAGGCTACGGTTATCCGTTTAAGGTGATTCCAGCGGCTATACGAAGCTCACGATGTCTAGTTACCAATTATGTAAACCTTCTTTTGAAATTCCTCACCTAATACTCCCAGAATCTGAAAGAACAGATTCTGTCCAGTAAGTACATTTGACAGTTTTTTTTTATATTCAAAAGTTTACAACTTAAACTACAAAGCTCCTTTTAGGGTGATTTAAGTTTTTAGGGTGATTTAAGTTTCCATTTAAAGTATGAAATATCTATTTCAAGGTTCTTTAATTAACAAGGTTGGAATGATTCCTGGGAAATTCGGTTTCTCTGTTTTCCCAAGGCTGCCCGTTGTTTTCAATGCTAACATACAACAAAACAACTCCTTAGAGAACCTTCTCCTAAATAGCAATTACATGACCAAGGTGAAGTAGGATAGCCACCCTTGTTAACTCATACACGTAATATACCAAATCAGGGGTTATAAATAAAAATCCTCAAGTAATTCAACACACTTCTCCATAAACCAAGTTCAAAGCCCTTTATCCTCAAGGAAACTTAATTCTTGAAATTCAATCCTCAAAATTCAGGAATTTTACCAAATCAAAGAAAATTCATAACTTCAAGAGATGATCCACAATTCCCTTTGATCAATAAACAAAACTAGACAATAAACCACCAAATTTTAAATCCGAAAATTGAAGGAGAAGAAGAAAACCCCTACCTTGAATCCTTGCTCAAACAACCTCTTTTCCTCCCGGAATTGCTGCAGCCCTCTTTCCAAAACCAAATTGCGGGAAAGAGAAAAACGCAGAGGGAGAGGGAGAATGAGAATGAGAGAGTGTACGCAGAGGAAGAAGGAGAATGAGAATGAGATAGTGGAAGAAACGTGAAATTTTTTTTCTTATTGCCCCCTTAGTCTTGTTAGCCTCTCAACGTGTCTTATGGGAGCATGAGCTTTGTGGCTTGGCTGAACATTAGTATTGCCACGTGAGTGGATAGCTGGATGTGTATTTTTTTTAATATTGCAATATGGCCCCCCAACTACAAAAATTCTTTCAATCATGCCCCCTAAAGCCTTACAATTTAGTCCCTAAACTCTTTTATCATTTCTCTTACAATTCCTTCATACAAAATTAGCACAAAAGTTTAAGTCCAAAAATTGGGATGTTACAAAAAGTGTAAGGATCCTGTCTAAAAAATTTTGTTATTTGTTGACGTCATTTTTATTTTATTACGTTTTTAAAGACAAAAAATAAGTAAAATCATAAAAAATAGAATATTCATCAAAATGTTGCCGCTTATTGCATTAATTCCTAAAAATTGTATATTAATTTTAGAATGCCAAACATAAATAAAAATGTAAATTTTTTACCCATCCCAGCCCTTGAGCTGGCCCCTGGGTAGGGGTGGCAATTCTTATCACGTGTCGTGTTTTGATCGTTTTTTTAAAATTTACAGTCAACCCGAACACGACCCGTGACACGAAATTTTTTAAAAACCGCAACACGAACATGACACGACCACTTTATAAGTTGACACAACACGACCCGAAAATGACACGTGACACGAAATTGACCCGTGAACCCGAAATTGACACGAAAATTGTATACTTTTATTTAGTTTTTTTACATATTAGAAATAACTTAAAATTCATAACACACTAAATTACAATAACATCCATTGAAATTAAGCAAATAATAGTACAAGATTTTGAGTATAACTATCATGATATCACAAGTTCATAATAAAATTTAAAATATGAAATGAAAAATATATGTATTTTTTAGTTTTTTACGAGTTTCGTGTCGTGTTCGGGTTAGGCAGGTCCAACCTGAAATTGACCCGGATTTTCGTGTCAATTTCAGGTCGACCCAATTCTGACCCGAACCTTTTTTTTCTCAACCCTAACCCCCAAAATTCGTGTCATTTTCGAGTCATGTCGTTGTGTTGTGACCCATATTGCTGGCCCTACCCCTGGGCACCCCACTACGGGGGCGGGGGGTTTTTTGACAACGTTTTACATTTTCTTGTCATTTTTAGGCCATTTTTTGCAATCGCTCCTAGAAAAATCTAAGAATCACGTATGCAAAATTTCATACTTTTTTGTCGCCGTTTTAATTTTATTTTATTTTTCAAAAATGACAAATAAAGGAAATCATAAAAAATAGAGTATTCATCAAAAAATGGTGCCGCTTATTGCATTAATTCCTAAAAATTGTATATTAATTTTAGAATGCAAAACATAAATAAAAATATAAATTTTTGACCACTCCCGGCCCCTAGGCCGGGCCCTGGGCGCAGGCCGGGGGCTTTTTAACAGCGTTTTAGTTTTTTTGTCATTTTTTGAGGCCATTTTTTTCTGATATGCGTAGAAAAATGTAAAGATCATGTCTGCAAAATTTCATTATTTTTTGACGTTGTTTTTATTTTATTTATTTTTTAAAGATGAAAAATAAGGAAAATCATAAAAAATAGAATATTCATCAAAAAAATGGTACTGCTTGTTGCATTAATTTCAAAAAATTGAATATTAATTTTAGAATAAAAGACATAAATAAAAAGTAAATTTTTACCCATCCTGGCCCATAAGTTTGCCCCTGGGCACCCCATTATGCGGGCCAAGGGCTTTTTGATAACGTTTTACTTTTTGTCGTTGTTTGATGTCATTTTTTGTAGCCATGTCCAGAAAAATATAAGGATCATGTCTGCAAAATTTTATAGTTTTTTCACTTCGTTTTTATTTTATTTTGTTTTTCAAAGACGAAAAATAAAGAAAATCATAAAAAAATAGTATATTCATCAAAAAATGGTCTCGCTTACTGCATTAATTCCTAAAAATCATATATTAATTTTAGAATGCAAAACATGAATAAAAATATAAATTTTTTATCAATCCCGACCCTTGAGACCGCCCCTGGGTGCCCCACTACGCGGGCCGAGGGCTTTTTGACAGCGTTTCACTTTTTTGTCATTTTTTGAGGCTATTTTTTTCTGACATCCCTAGAAAAATGTATAGATCGTCTCTGGAAAATTTCATTATTTTTGGACTTCATTTTATTTTATTTTATTTTTCAAAGACGAAAAATAATGAAAATCATAAAAAATAGAATATTCATCAAAAAATGGTGCCACTTGTTGCATTAATTCTTAAAAATCATATATTAATTTGATAATACAAAACACAAATAAAAATGTAAATTTTTGACCCATCCCGGCCCCTAAACTTGCCCTTGGTGCCCCACTACGCGGGCCCGGAGCTTTTTGACAGAGTTTTACTTTTTTGTCATTGTTTGAGGCCATTTTTTGCAGTCATGTCCAGAAAAATGTAAGGATCATGTCTGCAAAATTTCATAGTTTTTTGACATCATTTTTATTTTATTTTATTTTTCAAAGATGAAAAATAAAGAAAATCATAAAAAATAGAATATTTGTCAAAAAATGGTGCCGCTTGTTGCATTGATTCCTAAAAATCATATGTTAATTTTAGAATGTAAAACATAAATAAAAATGTAAATTTTTTAGCCATCTCGGCCCCTGGGTGCCCCATTACGCGGGCCGGGGGCTTTTTAACAACGTTTTAGTTTTTTTTTTCATTTTTTGAGGCCATTTTTTCTGAAATGCATAGAAAAATGTAATGATTGTATCTGCAAAATTTCATTATTTTTTGACATCGTTTATATTTTATTTTATTTTTCAAAAATGAAAAATAAAGAAAATCATAAAAAGTAAAATATTCTTCAAAACATGGTACTGCTTGTTACATTAATTTCTTAAAATCATATATTAATTTTAGAATGTAAAACATAAATAAAAATGTAAATTTTTTACCCATCTCGGCCCCTGGTCGCCCCACTACGTAGGCCGGGGGCTTTTTGACAGTGTTTTACTTTTTTGTTATTTTTTTAGGCTATTTTTTTCCATGCATGCCCAGAAAAAGGTAAGGATCGTGTTTACAAAATTTCATAATTTTTTGACATTGTTTTTATTTTATTTTATTTTTCAAATACGAAAAATAAAAAAAATCATAAAAAATGGAGTATTCATCTAAAAATGGTGCCACTTGTTGCATTAAATCCTAAAAATCGTATATTAATTTTAGAATGTAAAACATAAATAAATATGTAAATTTTTGACCCGTGCCGGCCCCTGAATTGGCCCCTGGGCGCCCCACTACGTGGGCTGGGGGCTTTTTAACAGCATTTTACTTTTTTTGTCATTGTTTGAGACCATTTTTTACAATCATGCCCAGAAAAATGTAAGGATCGTGTCTGTAAAATTTCATAATTTTTTGACGTCGTTTTTATTTTATTTTATTTTATTTTTTGAAAACAAAAAATAAAAAAATTATAGAACATAAAATATTCATCAAAAATTAGTGTCGCTTGTTGCATTAATTTGTAAAAATCATATATTAATAAGTTTACAAATTTTAACGTAAAATTTTACAAATTATTATATCTACTAATATGGTGCTGGAAATATTCCCCCTAGCAACATAAAAGAATCCTAAAAAGGCAAAAACGATATAAAGAGGACAGTTCAAAACATAGTATCATATTGCTTTAAGATTCTCTTTGAACAAAAATATGAGATCTCGTAATATTCTCCACGCGAAATTTAAAACATTTCATAAATATCAAAAATTAACATCACTAAAATAATTAGTATATAGTTCATTGTAACAATTACCATATATAATTTGTTATATTAGTAAAATATTTCAAAAAATTCACTTCATACTTCGACTCCACTCATTGTATAGTATAGTTTTTACTAAAAATATTTCCCCTTTTTCTGTTCTTTTTTTGCTTTTTTGTTTTTGTTTTCTATGGCTATCGCTTACCGAAGTAGAAGATAAATAAACCCGTGGAACAAAGCTTCAATTCTTTTCGAGCCAAATATGGCCACCATTGTTCCCTTCTCTTCTAGCCTTCCAAACTTCAACTCCCGTCTCCACTCCATTTATCAGCCAATTCCTCGTCACAAACTCTACAGATTTCGCTGCGCCGGAGAGAACCCAACAACCAATTCTGACGTCGAGACAGAATCAGTCCCCGAAAACGCTCTTCTCAAGGTTGCTTGGAACGCCTCCGAGCTTCTGGGAATCGCCGCTTCCTTTTTCCGATCGCCGGAGGATCGAAATTCTGCCGAACAAGAAGCCTCTGTGCTCGCGAGAGATGGGTCGGGTCCGGTTGACCGTGCCGTGATTGTGCAGGCCATCAAACAGGACTTCGACAGATCGTACTTCGTCACAGGTTTTCGAAAACCCCGTTTCGGCTGTTTTTTTTTTTTGGTTGCTAAAACATGTTCTTCTTCTAATGCAATTCACTGCAACAAAAAAAAAAAAACCGCACCGACCCGCACCATTGACATCCTTAGATATGATCGTGTTTAGTCACAGGTTTTGAATTTTGCAAAAGCAAGTTCTTCAGCTGTACGACTCTTAGCAGCATTCGGTGATAATCATTGTCTTTGCGTTTCGCTTGTCTGATTCAATTCAATGCTCAAATTGTACTTTTCGAAAACCCATTGAGATTTTCTGAAATATGTTCTGCTGTGCTAGCTAGTTTCGTATATGAGAATACTGGGGTCACTTGTTCCAATTTCCAATGCTCAAATAGCTCAGACTCTGTCTCACACACACATTTTTCCGAGAACCCGTTTGATTTTTGCTAAAACATATTCTAGGAGTGTTGGAAATACTTTGAGATTGATTATTGTTGTGTTGGGTTTCAGTTGTTTGATGTAATTAACTAATGATCAATGGTTGTAATTTTTGCTACCATGCAGAATTAGCAGATATATGAGAACTTTTAGAACAACCGGTTTTAGTAGAGGCAAACACAGACTGTTTTCGAGAGAGGCATCTCGAGTGATTGTACTTTTATACTTTTTTTATTTTTTATTATTTTTTATTATTACAATGATATTCTGCAGCGGAAAATGAACGTTGCTCACATTTTGACAATGAAACACTTCGGTTGTCTGTTTAGTTCGTTAATTCGAATTAAGATATAATTTTATATGAAAGTATATTACTATAGTAAAAAAGTTAGATGTGACTGTTTCTGATAACTTTTTGCCCCGTTCATTTTAACGATTCGAGTTTAGAATTTGAATTTTATTAAAGTAAAAAGCTCTCATAAACAGTCACATTTAACTTTTTTGTTACAGTAAAAAACTCTTACATAAAGTTACATCTCAATTCGAATTAAAAACTTAAATCAACGAACTAAACGGATCTAATATAGTAAAATTCAAATTCTAAACTCGAATCGGTGAAATGAACGGTAGTTATAACTCTTTATGTGTGTGTTCTGTTTATTTTCGTTCTTCTCGTTTTCATTGCTCTTTGATAGCAAGAATGAGGGCTTTTAATTCCAAACAATAATTCAGTTCTAAGAAACTAACTGGGTACCTGGGATTGTGGATTATAAGGAAACCTTACACTTGATGCTTATGAAGAGGAGTGTGAATTTGCCGACCCAGCTAGTTCGTTCAAAGGGCTTCTCCGTTTCAAAAGGAACTGCACGAATTTCGGATCCCTTTTGGAGAAGTCTGATATGAAACTTATGAAATGGGAGGACTTTGAGGTGTGAATTCAAACTTCACTGTTTAAGTAAACCTCTAATTTTTATTATGCTAAATTGTTTCCTGATTAAACATCTCAGACAACTGATAATTCCTTAACATTTTTCTTTTGCTCCTTGTGATGTGAACCCCGTTTGGACACAGGATAAGGGAATTGGGCACTGGAGATTTAGTTGCATCCTCTCATTTCCTTGGAGGCCCATTCTTTCTGGTATGTCTTAATGGTCTATGTGCACCAAACTGATTTAAAGATGGATTAAGGAACTTAGTTGCATTGCGAAAAGACGCAAAGTTCTAGTTATATTCATATAACCCCCTGTCCCTGTTCTGGCAACTGGGCAGCTCATGAAGCCGCTACGTGGGCTTCGGGGTCTGGTTCTGTTGGTTGTTCCCACGTCGCAACTACTATCTCTGAAGAATATCAATTTTTAGTTCTTTTAGAAACCTATGGTTGTTTTGGAGACCCCTTATTTCGTTAAATCATAGAACAAGTTAGGAAAAACTATAGAAAAGAAAACTTCTATCTTCAATTCTACCCTTTTATTTTTCCCTGTTATTTTCCCCGAAGGAAGTCTATGCTCTACTTTCTTTCAACTTCATATCAACTTTACTCATCTTTGAGTTGTTAAATTTCTATTGCAGCAAGTGGGTACACAGAATATTTTTTGGATGCAGAGTCTGGAAAAGTATGCAGGTAAATTAATGAATTTTTGAATCGCCTCTCCTTTTCATTCAGAAATTTGTCATGTATAATTCAAAGAGCTCTTTGTAAAATCTTCAGGCATGTCGAGCACTGGAATGTTCCCAAAATGGCATTGCTGAAGCAAATTTTAAGACCAAGCCGGAAGTTTTGGTCGAAGAGAAGAGGTTGATTGAAGAATTTTGTAGGTGAAGCTTGTAGATAATTACAAGCTAGGGGTGTGTGTAAGGCCTCGTTCGTTTGCTCGTTTAAGTTTACATGTTGACCAAAAGAGATGGATCGAGTGTGATAGAAACCATGCTTAAAATGGGCAGCCGAGGTGCCAAACTAATGGACCTTGAAAGTGTATATAGCTATTTGGTGAGGATGTAAATAATATTATAATGTGAATATTGATAGCTATGGCCTGTTATTGGCTTGCTGCATGCCTAAGGGATAATTTACAGTTTTTTTAATCATTTTTTGGGCGTTGACATTGTAATTTGTATCCGAAAAAGGATTAATTATAAAAATTTCCCATAAATTATATCTCTTGTAACATTTTATTTCATGATCTTTAAAATGCAACATCTGTTTCCTTTAAATAATGAAATGTTAATAAAAAAAGTCTCATTTGTAAGGTTTTTAACTGAAATTGATATTTAATTTGCTATTTGAATAATATTTTTAATAATTCTAGGATTTAAAATTTAATTTGAATTTAAACTAATTTAAATATTCAAAAAAGTTCATAATTTTTTTTTTATTTTACCAAAAATAAATTAAAAATTTTTAACTTACATTCCATCAATAATGGATGTATTATAATCAAAAGTTCAAATTTAAATTCAAACTAAATTTATACACTAAAATAACAAGTTAAATATCAATTTTTGTTAAAAAAACCTAATAGGGGGACTTTATTGTTAACATTTTATTGTTCAAAGAAAAAATATGTTACCTTTCAAAAATTAAGAGATAAAATATTTCAAAAAGTATAAATTAAGAGGAATTTTTGTAATTAATCCTCGAAAAATATAATAAACAGAATGCGCACACTTCCATCTAATATTATCTTTATACATGTATCAAATGTGTCAATGCCAAAACTCATCGTTTTTTTTTTTTTTCTTATTTTACTCTCTTTATTTTTTAAATACGCCTCATTAAAGTATAATTTATTTTATTTATGCTATTAATTTTTTTCCCCGAATACACCTCTACTAAAATATTTGGGTTATTAGTTCTACTAATCCCTAAAGTTTGAGAATTATGACAATTTGATCTTTAAACTTTTAATTTTAGTAAATTACTTAATTTTAATTTTTTTTTTCAATTTTGATCTTTGACACTAAAATAGACACAAGATTTATGAAATGTAACAGTAATAATCACGTGTCCATTCTTTGATAATTTGAAATCTTACAAAATGCACTTTACATGTAAGTGCATACATAATATTTAGTGAAAATACATGTTTTGATTAAAATGTGCATTTCAGCCCATCTTCTTTTTTTTAGTTATTTTTCATATATTTAAATGTAACAGTCGTTTCTTTTTTTTTTTCTGAATTTCCTTATTAAAATATTTTTTTATCAAATATGCTCATACTTAAATAATTTTTTTAGTCTTCATAGATAATTTTTTTTGAATGTTACTCTTATGGAGTAAGTATGCCATATACTAACCTCGCAGAAATCATTCTAATACTCGTCAGTGTAAGTATGGGGTATTCTTGATTGGATCTCATCCTAGTCCGGTGTTTGTGCGGAGGGCAAGCTCCGCGTTGAATTTTTTCTTTAGTCGTTCCTTTACCTTTTTAACGCGGCCTGGAGGAATAGGTGATGAAAAAAGTGGGGACAAATCTTTCGCTCGTTGTTCCCAATCCGCCGATTCAGGTTGACGGCCCCTGTTGTTTTTATTGTAGTCCGCCAGTTGCTTCAAAAGCGCAAGTTTTTTGTCTCTCAGACTAATAGAATGTCACGTCATCCTCACTCCGTCGCGGCATCTAATACATACAAGCAAGACCACCAACTATGAGAACAAAGCGACATATGCGACGATAAAGAAGAAAGAGAATTAAAGTACATAATCTTTTGATTGGCTCAGATTTGGTTATAATCATATCATTTCAGTTTTGGAGCATTATCCTCCTAGAATGGCACTTATGCTACCAAACCACATAGTAATAGGCCAGGGATTTAAAAGCATAGGTCATAATGTAATTACAAACGACAACACATGACATTCAATCCAAGAAAACATAATTACATGCAGTAGCAACTGATAAACGCCATAAACCAAAAGGATATCGCTACAACGAAACTGATATACCAAGAAAATCATCATTGCCAAAGTACTAAATCTAATAAGAACAAAGAGTTCATCTGCACAACAATGCAATGTTGAAAGACTCACGTATATGTGAAATATGTTATCCTTAATAATTAACTTAAACTCTACAGCCAATGTACTAAATCCATTAGTCTTTTTAGAAGTTTTGAATATTGGAAGCTTTTAAACCTTGCACACATTTACAAACATTGTGTTAAATGGCTTCCTGCCTTTCTTTGGTCTCATAGGTTTAATCAGGTTCTTTTTTTTTCTCAGTGAAGGACTTGGGGATAAGGGACATAGCATTTGCAAGTGCTCTAGAAGGTTTTGGTGGAGGGCATAAATAAAAAAAGTAACTTGTATTTTGACAATAGCTATGTAAAGATCGGGGTTACTTATAGAACTCACAAATTATAGCATGTTGTGTACTCGACATAAAAGTGTGTATCTAATTTGGAACCAACTACTTTGGTGATTAGACCAAAAACACTAGTACGAAAGGAGATATTTCTATTGGCTTTGGAAATCAGATACTCCTCATATTATCTTGGTCTGTTCCTATTCATGTGGAAGAAGCTTGGATGACCTTTACTTATCTGGTTTGGATCCCTCAAAGATAGGCAGGCCCCAAAGATTGTGCAATACTAAGAAGTAAAATATTACACTACATGGCATGTTTGTAAGGGTGGAATTGAAATTACTTTGTTGGCGACTTGGGTAAGAATGAAGATCATGATCATGCCAAACCAAGAAGATAGTAGCACTGATGCACTTATAGTGGTAACATTTTTGGGCCTAAGGGGGATCTTTTGCTTCTTCTTTTTTTTCAACGCGTTGGAGGACTCTTGCTAAGTGCTAAACATCTCCATGATTTAATTTAAATGTTTTGATTAATTAGCAACATGTATTTAGACAAAGGACAGAGAAAGGACTGGAATATGCTTCTCATCATATAGGTCCGGTTTGTCCAATTTTACACTAATCTCTTACTCACGGGATGTGGAACAATACATAAATCTTACAATCAGGTTGAGCATAAGCTTAATGACAGATTAGTACAGAACAACGTGCAATGTGTAGGGGTTATGAAGGCCTAGTTCACTGCCGAACTTTCATATTAACATTTGTTCCAATGTGTAACCAAATCTCACAAATCGTATGGCAAAGAGAGGAGGGCTTACCGTGTTCGATCCGGTGGAAGAACAAGTATAATCTTTCATGAATAGCCCCAAATGTGATTATGATGAAGTATGGAAAATTCTCCTCCGCCGTCTACGACCGGCATAATATCTCCAGTTATGTAGAGGTTGAGATTGACGGTGGTGGAGACATCTACAGAGAACAACGGCCAACGGAGGACGTCGTGATTCTAATGAAGGAGCTATTTTCTCCGTTTTGGACAAATCAGTGAATGGCGAGGAAACGTTTCTTCGGTCAATAGAACAAGATCTGGCTCAAACGAAACAAGATCTAGCTCAAATGAAACAAATATCTGGCTCAAACGGAACAATCGTTGTAGATGATGGGCATGGACAGAGAAGAGAGAGCTGTCAGAGGAAGAGGGATGGAAACGAACGAACGAGACAAGAAAACGGTAAGGTGCGTAGAGAATCCGAGAGAAATTACATAGTTGTACAGAACACTTTGCACTATAGATTAGATTCGAGTTAATGGGAATTCACGGGGCAGTTGAACTCCATTTTGGGGCATGGACAGAGAAGAGAGAGCTGTCGGAGGAAGAGGGACGAAAACGAACGAACGGGACAAGAAAACGGTAAGGTGCACAGAGAATCCGAGAGAAAATTACATAGTTGTGCAGAACACTTTGCACTGTAGATTAGATTTGAGTTAATGGGAATTCACGGGGCAGTTGAACTCCATTTTGGGGCATTAACTCAAATTGTAACTCGAGTTACAATATGAGTTTTTTTACCCGAACACTTATTTGGGCCTGTTTTGTGATTTGAGTTGGGCTTATTCAAGTGGAGTTCACAAAGTGAACACGCCCATATCCTTAATTAGACATCTCTTTCTTGCAACCTTATCAAAGACATAGGGCCTGTTTTTTTTTAGTGTAGTTTTTGAGTTGAAGTTATAACTTGAGTTTGTGTTTGGTTGTGTACATTTGAGTTTTGAGATAAGAATCTTTTTTTGAGTTTGTGTTTGAGTGAGTCAAAACTTAAATTTGTATTTAGATAGTATTTTAATAAAAACTCAATGGTAATGAAAAATTTTAATGGCGTATATGAGTGGGGTTTTATTCGTCTTTTCGTTGTCAACGCATAGAAAAAAAATCATCTCAATCAGGATTAAAATGAAAAAGTTATAGCATTTTTAAGAATAGAAAAATACTGAGTTTGAGTTTCTGAACTCGAGTTGAAGGGGACACTTAAACTCGAGTTTTAGTCTCAAACTCGAATTCAAACTTAAAAGAACATGAATTTAAATAAAATTGAAACTTAAATTGCTTTTTTTTTAAATTTGTGGGACAGCGAACACACCCTATATCCACAAATATACCTCCTTAAATATTTACTGCCTTACTTTTAAAAAAAAAAATTCTCTACTTAAGTATTTTTTACTAAATTAAACTCTAAAAGATAAAAATGAATCAAGAAAATAAAAAAAATAAAAAAAGTTTTACATCCATCTTTTCAAAATTTCAACAAACTTTTATATAAAATGATTTTTTTTTCGTTTTTCATTTATGTATGAATGCAAACGCAATTGTGCCCTCTTGCTCTGTAAAGGATAAAATAAAAATAAAAATAAAAATAAGTCTGTTCCTTTTGGGAACTTTGTATAAATAGACTAAGTAAAATGTGTTTTTAAGTAAATAAACCACCAAAAAAATAAATTGAGTAAATAACCTAACTTCCACGTCAGCATTCCACGTCATCAATTATGCTTTTAGGGTTTTCTTTCTCCTCCTCCTCTTCCATTTCGCGCCATTTTGTTCTCCCAGCCACCTTCAATTTCTCATCTCTTCTTCTCAAGTCATCGTAGTCGCATAACCTCATTAATATTATTATCTTGCCCATTCAACGTTTTTTTCTCGTCCAAAACGAAGTTTGAAGAAGAGCTACTAAGTTTTTCATTTTCTATATCTCTCATGGTATTTTTCGTTGTTGTTCATATGTTTTTAAGATGAGAATGTAGTTAAAAATCCATTAAAATAGTAATTTTACATGTTAAAAGACTAGTGTACATTGTCTGATATGATGAAGATCCGCTGGGTTAGAAAAAAAAGGTTTGTTCTTGGTCGGTTCGTGGTCTGTTCTTGGTTTGTTCTTGGTCTGTTCTTATAACATGGTCGGTTCGTGGTATGTTCTTGGTCTGTTCTTATAACATGGTTGGTTCGTGGTCTGTTCTTGGTCTGTTCTTATAACATGGTCGGTTCTTAGTCTGTTCTTGGTCTGTTCTAATAACATGGTCGGTTCTTGGTATGTTCTTGGTCTGTTCTTATAACATGGTCGGTTCTTGGTCTGCTCTTATAACATGGTCGGTTATTGGTCTGTTCTCATAACATGGTCGGTTCGTGGTCTGTTCATGGTCTGTTCTTATTGCACTGTCAGTGTTTAGTCTGTTCTTATTGTACAATCGGTTGTTAGTCTGTTCTTGGTCTGTTCTTGGGTTGTTCTTATTATATGGTATGTTCTCATTATATGGTATGTTCTTAGTCTGGTCGTGGGATATTTGGTTTGGTTTAATGACATATTAATGGCTCAGTGGAGGATTTTTTTTGACATTGGAGGAAAATGGGATGAGACTGAAAGTTGTTGGGTGTGGCATACAGATTGTAATTTAATTGGCATATATATGGATGAGAATGATACTCTCGAAACCTTCGTTGATAAGATTTGTAGAAAATACAGAATTGGTGGACAAAAACATTCTTTGCAGCTATCATGGGTACCGAATTTGAAACAGAAATCGTTGCCCGTTGTAATAAAAGATAATAATGATTTGTTATTCTTCAAGGATATAGCCCACGAGGTACCGCTATACGTGATAGTGGATGAGAAGTTTATGAATCCCGAAGAACATATTGATGGAGTCAAAATTAGGAGAAATCCTTTGCATGATGATTTTTTTGATCGTGATTTTATGGGTAATGTAGCTACAGATGAGTTTTCGACTCATAATGATATTCCACCACAGTCACAACCACAACCAGAGTCACAGCCACAGCTAGATCCACAACCGCTTACCATTTTAAATGAAGTAGAAGTTGTTGGTCCTTTAGTTTGTATGGACAAGACTGAGTTTGGATCATCTCATGGATCTACCTTCAGTGACGGATCTAGTTTAGAAGTTGGTCAGTACTTTACAAGTAAGAATGATTTGGAGGAAAAGCTGCATTTAATAGCTTTGAAAGGGAAGTTTGAGTTTCGAACAACAAAATCAAATAAAGACGTGCTTGTAGTATAGTGTGTGGATCCGAAATGTGTGTGGCGTATCCAAGCCTGCAAACTGAGACTGTCGAACATGTTTGTAATCCGCAAGTATAATGGTGTTCACTCTTGCTCGTTAGAAAAGCGTTCAGCGAAGCACAGGCAAGCAACGTACTCCGTTATTGGAAGTTGCATGAAAAACCAATTTATAGGCGTGAAACAGGGTCCGGTTCCGAAATCAATTCAGAAATATGCCCGTGACGAATTCGGGACGGACTTCAGTTATTACAAAGGATGGAAGGCTCGTGAGCATGCACTTCAACTCGTAAGAGGTACGGCCGAAGAAAGCTTCACTAAGCTCCCATCATACTTTCATATGGTGTCTCTTACTAATCACGACAGCATCACCAATATTCATTTTGATGAACAGAACCGTTTTATCTATCTTTTCCTAGCATATGGACCTTGTATACGAGGTTTTGGTTGCATGAGGAAAGTTATCAATGTTGATGGAACGTGGTTGAAGGGAAAATTCAGAGGTACGTTGTTAGTTGCCACTGCACAGGATAGTGAACGTCATTGTTATCTAATCGCATGGGCCATTGTAGACTCAGAGAATGATGCATCCTGGACATGGTTCTTCTCGAACTTGAAGGTGATTATCACTGATTCTGAGGAATTAGTTTTTATTTCTGATAGGAATCAAAGTATAAGTAATGCATTGTCTACAGTTTATTCATTAGCACATCACGGTTGTTGCACATGGCATATGTCTCAAAACATAAGAGTAATTTCAGATGTAGCAGTGTTCTACCATTGTTCTTTAAAACCGCTTAGGCCTACCGCATTGACGAGTTTTCTGTCTTGTTTGATGAGTTGTTTGCAAGATATCCTAGTGTTGCTAGATACCTACAGGAGCAAGTTCGTTTTGAAATGTGGTCTCGTGCTCATTTTAAAAGAAATCGATATAATATTATGACCACAAACATGTCTGAGTCAGTTAATGCAATGCTCAAAGATGTTCGAGATTACCCTGTCATTGCCCTCTTTAATTTTATACAAGCGAAGATGTCAGAGTGGTTTAATAACAGGCGGGTCGAAGCTTCTAAAACTAAAACATTATTAACGCCAAGTGTGGAAAAAACTCTTCGTGAGAGGCACAACAAAGCGGGATTTCTAACGGCCACAAGACTTAATACTGTTGAGTTCCAAGTGACAGGTGGAGAGGCCACTGCAATTGTCGACATTGGAGCGAGGAGTTGCACTTGTCGTATGTTCGACCTTGAGCAGATACCATGCGAGCATGCAATATCATGTTGTAGAGAAGCAGGTATGTCACTCTATGATTTATGCTCAAAATACTACAGGACAGAAGTTTGGGCTCTTGCGTATGCTGAGATAATCTATCATGTGCCGGATACTTCGCAATGGGATATTTCGAATCACGTAAAGGAAGTTCGCCTTCTTCCACCGCGAGTTGTACCAAAGAGGGGTAGGCCAAAGCAAAAACGCATTCCCAGCATAGGTGAGTTCACACAAAGACAAAATCGATGTGCTAGGTGTAGGCAATATGGACACTATCAGAAGAAATGTAAGAATGCACTGATGTAATCATGACTTATAAATTTTGGTGTTAAATTTTGGTGTTACAATATATTTACACTTATTATATTCAACGGGTTGTAAAATGTATTCAGCAAGTTATTATGGCTTTGGGGAAGCTTATATTTATGGGGAAATGCTGCCCAAATTTTTACACAA
Organism: Morus notabilis; assembly: GCF_000414095.1. Classification (NCBI taxonomy): domain Eukaryota; kingdom Viridiplantae; phylum Streptophyta; class Magnoliopsida; order Rosales; family Moraceae; genus Morus; species Morus notabilis. The sequence continues at coordinate 473,318 of NW_010374042.1, read as the reverse complement.
TAATATATATATATTTTTTT
>NW_010374042.1:472552-473273 GCF_000414095.1 Morus notabilis | reverse complement strand
CAATCGGGGCACGAGGGCGCGCGCGCGCGGTGGCAAGGCGCGCGTGTGCGCGGGGTGGCACTGGCGACCAGAACACACTAATATAGAAAACAGACCAGAACCGACCAACCTAGCAAGAACAGACCAATAACAGTTCTTGTAAAAAAATTACAAAACATACATTTTTTCATATTTTTAGACTTTTTGGGTATTAATAAACATTGTAGTTTATAAAAGTGAAAAAAAAATTGTTAGAAATGAGAAAACCAAGAACATACCAAGAACAGACCAAGAACAGACTTTTATAAAAAATTAGAGAACATATATTTTTTCATATTTTTTAGACTTTTTGGGCATTAATAAACATTGTAGTTTATAAAAGTGAAAAAAAAATTAGTTAGAAATGAGAAAACCAAGAACAGACCAAAAACAGACCAAGAAAAGTCTAAAAAATGTATGTTCTCTAATTTTTTACAAGAGTCTGTTCTTGGTCTGTTCTTGGTTTTCTCATTTCTAACTAATTTTTTTTTCACTTTTATAAACTACAATGTTTATTAATACCCAAAAAGTCTAAACAATATGAAAAAATGTATGTTTTGTAATTTTTTTACAAGAACTGTTCTTGGTATGTTCTTGCTAGGTTGGTCGGTTGTGGTCTGTTGTCTATATTAGTGTGTTCTGGTCGCCAGTGCCACCCCGCGCGCGCGCGCGCCTTGCCACCGCGCACGCGCGTCCCCGTGCC
>NW_010374042.1:471365-471720 GCF_000414095.1 Morus notabilis | reverse complement strand
ATTGTTATTGAACTGCCCTTCAGGTGCCCTTGACCTTCTAATCGATAGAAGACCCCATGCCTCGTCAATTTGCTATAAGTCATAAAAAATTAATTCAGTATAATGATAATGGTATAAAAAATAAAACTATAAATTTAGTAAATATGTTGTGATTACTTACATCATTGAACAACCATTCACCTGGCTTCAAGATGATCTAGAAGAAGTCCTTCCTCCAATATCTAAAACTGCACTCAATCAGCTCAGAGTCCGTACTAGAATCAGCGAACCACTTGTTGAAGGCCTCGACAGCATCGTTAAAGGTCCACATCTTCTTCCGCACGTTACGCAGGGGATCTGTGTAAGGTGACTCAAT
>NW_010374042.1:468193-470767 GCF_000414095.1 Morus notabilis | reverse complement strand
TTGTTGTTGTTGGGGAAGTTGCTGTTGTTGTTGGGGAAGTAGTTGTCGACGAGCCAATTGTTTCGGAGGCTTCGATTGCGGGACATGGACCATTCTTGCACCAGAGTCCAAAAATGATGCAAGCTGGTCAATCTCAGAATCTTCTTGGTCGGCATAAGGCATATATAACCTCATGCACATACTATTCATTTCCTCCTCAGTGGGATAAAGAATTGGTACGGCCATTCCCTGTATATTAAAAGAACATACATTTAATGATTATTTAGGTGGAAACATATTGTAAAAAAAAAACAAATATGCCTATTTTGTAAAATTTACACCTATAAAAACATTGTATCCTTCCCTCGCCACTGTGCATGAGGTCGTCTATCTGTCTAACCTCGACCAATGAAACCCGGCGTGCCTCCCATTTGAGGATTCTGGGAAGACGTCCCTCAACCATCTTTGCAAACGTGGCGCCGATGGTTGGAAATGTTTCGAATGCCCAAACCTGCGTTAAACCAATTTTTTTAAGTCTAGTAAACCAATTATGGTATTATTTACTATAAGGCCATGAAAAATTATGCATATAACTATATGACATACCTGGAAGGCCCAAGGAAACCCGCATATTGAGTAGGTTTCCTTGATGCTCTTATTATGTCCTTTCCGAACCTATTTCTGAAATTTCTCTCTCAAGTTCTTCTTCAAAGCCTGCAGAGTGCATTCAAAAGACACCCTGCCCCATGGATAGCTGTTGAAGAATTCTAAATCGTCAACGTAAGACAGCCAATCCAGTGGGACGGTCTTCTTCTCGTCCCCAGATAATAATACTTGTGCTAAAAAATAAATGATAGCGATCTTTGCTTTATCGCTACCTTTTATCTTCTTTCCTGTGAGCAATTTTCTTAAATCAGTAACAAGTACTACGTGGGACTTAAAATGCTCCAATAATCTTCTATTCTTTGAAGCTTTCAAGATCACGTCCGGCTCTGGAGTTTCCCCGCAGTTCAATCCAGTAATTAATGCAAATTCCCTCATTCCAAACCTAGTTGTGGTTCCATTAACCATGAACCACAACTCATGTCTCTTTTTTGTTTCTATCCGCCTCAAAAGCAGATATTGTGTCAACACTCCAAAATAAATCATATTTTCAGACATCGAAATAAAATGTCTGAAGACAGACTCCTTGAAAATTGGCATTTCTATTTCGGGGTCTAGATTCTGCCTAATTACCTCCAAAGCCTCGATCTTTGACTTCATAGTCACTTTCACTGGGAAATACTGCCGCACATGATCCATGATCATCTTTAGATGTCCGATCCCAGGAAGTTCACCTGTGTTGTACTTTGGGAGGTCATACTGAAAAAGAAGAAAAAACACACCAGTCAGAACCGACCAAAACGACAGAACCGACTAGAATAGACCAAGAAACCAACAAGAACCGACTGAACCGACCATGACCCGACCCAAAATCCCCGCAGAACCGACCAAACAGACAGAACCGACCAAAACCGACCAAAACTGACCTGAACCGACCAAGAACCGACCTGAACCGACCAAGAACCGACCACCAACTGACCAAGAACTGGCCACACCAAGAACCGACCACACCAAGAACCAATCAGAACCGACCCCTCTCGACAAGAACCGACTAGAACCGACCCCTCTCGACAAGAACCGACTAAGAATCGACCACCAGAAACGACTTAAAACCGACTGAGAACAGACCAGAACCAAAACCGACTAAGAACCGACTATGAACAGACCAATGTTGCTTATATTAAGTTTTTGTTCTTGCAAAAATATATAAGAAAAAGTAAAACAAGAATATTACCTCAGCAGATTTCGTTGCCTCGTCGACAACTGTTCGGGAAATGGCCGTTTTAGTTGAGGAAGAAGAGCTGGTTTTTGATGCCATTTTAGTCGGATTTTGGTGAGCAGGTGGTCGGGAATTTGGTAAGTGGTCGGGGTCGGTTTTTGGGCGGTTTTAGTGGGAAGGGAGTCAGTTTTTGATGAACGGTCGGTGTTTGGTGAGTGGTCGGTCGGCCGAGACGAGAGAGATCGGAGAGAGAGAGAGAGAAATAGGTGAGAGGAAAGCCGGCGGTCGGTCGTGAGGTTGGTGACTGATCGGAGATAAAAGCTGGCAGTCGACGAGAGGTGATCGGAGAGAAAAACCGGTGGTCAGTCGTGAGAGAGCTCAGTCGGTGGAGAGAGGGTCGAGCGGTCGGTTTCGGGGGGAAGAGAGGGTCGAGCGGCGATCAATTTTGTGAGGAATAAGATTTTTGAAAATGACCTAAGACTAATATGACCCATTTTTTGCCACATAAAATACACATCATCATTTTTTTATTATAAAAAAAAACTGATCTATTTCTTCAAATTCTAATTTTCTCGGGTCTCTTTTATCAAATTTTCTCGTTCCTTTTGCAGTGAAATACACGGTTTTGGAAAAAGAAAAAAAAAATCTCTCTCCCCTGCAGCCCTGCTCCTTTGAGCTTTTAGATTTCGTTTTCTTGTTCCACCAGTCTACCTTCTTTCCATCTCTCTCTGCAAAACTCTCTCTCTATTAGGTGTCCGCCATGGCGTTTCCCT
>NW_010374042.1:446159-468162 GCF_000414095.1 Morus notabilis | reverse complement strand
GGAAGCTGTCGTCGGTAACTCTCTCTCTCTCTCGCCCTCTCTTTCTCTCTCTAACATTCATTTCTTTTTCTCTATTTTCTGTAAATTATTCATTTTCTCTTCTTCGTGGTTGCAAATCGATCGTTATGGCTTCTTCTTCATCATCCGTTTTTTTTTCTTGTTGTATATTTGGATTCTATGTCGTGACGTTGCTTTTTTTTTTTTCCCCTTCTCGTTTCGATGGTTCTCTCGTGGGGGACTGTTTGTTTCTTCTGCGTTTTTCTTTCTTTGTTTCTTCTGCGTTTTTCTTTCTTTCTTTCTTCTGCGTTTTTCTTTCTTTCTTTCTTTTATGTTGATTTTCGGTTTTATATTTACCGCTTCTATGTGAAAATGTTAGGTTTTTCGTAATGATCCTGATTTTGTGCTATGGGTTGATCTTCTGGGCTTCAAGTGTTTCATATCTTCCGGTTTCGAATCTTCATTGCTTCACACAAAAATCTCACCTTTGTTGCGTTGAAAATTAAGGAGAAATAAATCTTTTACTATATTTCTTTGGATAAACTGTTAACTTTATCATTAGCAAAAAAAAAAAAAAAAAAAAAAAACTGTTAACTTTAGGTTTTGAGTTCCACTAAGTTTTATGTTTCGAGATACATTTTCTATTTGGGGTTTTTCATTTCTTATAAACCATATAGTAAGTCTAAAGAAAATGGTGAGAAATGGACTAAAATGACTCCAATGGTTTATATATATATATATATATATATAGTTTGAGAGACCAGTAACTTTTATAATTTTTATTTTGGAGAAAAAAAAAAGTAAGCTGTTATCACCATTTAGGTGTTAGCAGAATGTTACCTTGTTTCCTTTTGTTGTTTGATGGGACCTTATCCGGTACGCCAACACATGCCAATACAGGTATGCCAAGTTTTCTATCTGTCGGATTTATATAAAATCACATAAAAGTAAAAAAATATGCAGATCCAACGGTTAAAAAAACTTAGCCTACCAGTATGCCAGGCGTACCGGAGAATCTCTCCTTATATTTTGCTTTGCTTTGAAATGTATTGTTCCTGCTAATTTTGTATTATTGAAATCATGATCATAACTTTTTTTTTCCCCTTTCATAGTTTATAATTCTTTTTGCTATTTTTTCTTTCAGGGTTTATGATATTAATGTACTTCTTTGAAACATATTTGGATCTGAGGCAACATGCGGCCCTAAAACTGCCAACTCTTCCAAAAACTTTAGTGGGAGTAATCAGCCAAGAGAAATTTGAAAAGTCTAGGGCCTATAGTCTTGATAAAAGGTATGTTATGAAGTAATTGTATTCTCTGTGTAAGTAGTACTGTTTGTCAAAGGAATCAGTACATGTTTGCACGTATGGGTTTTTTCTTGTCTGATTAATCTTTCTTTACTTTCAGCCACTTCCATTTTGTCCATGAGTTTGTATCTATACTTATGGACTCTTCAATTTTGTTCTTTGGGGTGTTGCCTTGGTTTTGGAAGGTTAGTGATTGGAATTTTTAGTGATGGCCCTTTCCTTTGTTGTTGTAGTACTATCGGTGGTTGATCACTTGATTTCTTTTCTAAACTGCAGAAATCGGGAGATTTTTTGGTGTTAGTTGGCCTCAACGCAGAGAATGAAATACTACACACTCTTGCATTTTTGGCTGGTGTCATGATTTGGTCACAGGTGGGACTTGATTTCTCTTTCTTCCCCCGAAAAGCGTCTGTTTCTTAACCACTTTAGCTTTGACGTGACTAAATGATAGCCCCTTGATCTGTTTCATTTATGCATGTTTGTTAGTATTGTCGGAGTCAGTTACTCAGCTTGTATTGTTAGTAATGAAACGGTTCGGGTTGTTTCATGTTAGTTAGTAGGAAGGATTCTAATTTCTGATTGGATAGTGGAAGATCAGCTGAGAGATAGAGAGAAGAGAAGCTAGGTATTGGTTGGGAATTTTCTTGGCTAAGTCGTAGTAGGGACGGGGCAAATCCTCTAAATCTGCTGGGTTGTTGGTTCGTTGTACAGATGCCATTTGGCTGATTCATTTGCTTCAATAGGAGAGATTCAATTCGTGTTTGTGCTCATTTCCATTCTTTTGCTAAGAAAACCCTAGGTCTCAACACTAAACTCCGTGCAAACAATTATTAGCATTTTCCCTCTTTCTAAGGGATCCAGTAATCTTATCTTGATGAAGTGCTTAGTGTTGTATGTGATGGAAAATAACCAAAACTGAGTTTTATTTTCTTGGTATACTTGGTAACAAGCTGAGCAGAGCTTGGACTTGTTCAGTATAGTGTTTTCTTTTCTCTTAGGTGGTACCTCTGCTTTATTCGCGGAGTCTATTATGCATTCTTCGTTCTTGGAAAGGAGAAGGCGATCCTTTTCCATTTGAAACTAGTTGTTTATTGCTTTCATATTTTATTTTAACAGTTACAAGTATTTGAGTATTACCATTTGGGAAATATATTGAAATTACTCTTTACCTTTTACTTATTGTCTACTTATGAAGTTGTTGACCGTTTGTTTTTCGAATGTATTTACAGATAACAGATCTGCCATTCTCTCTTTATTCCACTTTTGTGATCGAGGCTCGGCATGGTTTTAATAAAGTTTGTACTCCCACTCTGGTTAAGATGTTGTTTAATCTTGTTTTATTTCGTGGTTTACCAGTCTTCTGCTGTTCCAAATTCGTTTACCAGTCTTCTGCTGTTCCAAGATCTTACCATTAGTGTATTACAAATTCGTTTTCTTATGGTCCACTTTTGCAGCAAACAATATGGCTATTCTTTAGAGACTTGGTTAAAGGAATTTGCCTTGCTGTCATACTTGGTCCTCCTATTGTGTCTGCAATCATTATTATAGTACAGGTAACTTCATGCCCCCTTAATTCAGCAAGCACTATTTATTTGGAGTATTTGGTTGTTGTGTTGACATAGATTGGTACTTCTTCTTAGTTAATCCGTAAAATAATTCATTTGCCTATAATGTTTCTGTTTTGCTTTATGTTTATATTTCTTATTACCCTTTTATCTGGTATCTAGTTCCTATGTTATTTTGCATCCCTCTCCAGCCATGGTCAAATTTTGTGTTGCTATATGTGATTGCAGAAGGGAGGGCCATACCTGGCCATATATCTCTGGGCGTTTATGTTCGTTCTTTCAATTGTGATGATGACAATCTACCCTATTCTAATAGCTCCACTTTTTAACAAATTCACGCCTGTGAGTGTTCAGAAAAGTTGTCATTCGCTAAAATTGTTCATACCAGGTTATCATTTGGTTTTGACTTTCTTTTCCTTGTTTATGCTATGATCATAGCTTTCAGAAGGTGGTCTCAGGGAAAAAATTGAAAACCTTGCTTCATCCCTTAAGTTTCCGTTGAAGAAGTTGTTTGTTGTGGACGGGTCAACAAGGTCAAGTCATAGCAATGTGAGCTTTTAGCTGCTTATATGCTTTACTGGCTTTTTTATACACTTTGCATTTTCTCTTGATATGAAATAAAGAGTTAACCGATATTGTTTAGGATTACATTTACTTTCATTCTCAGTTTCCTTAAAGAAAATTAAAAAAAGAAAAGAAAAAGTAAAAAGAAATATCTTCTTATTTAAATTTGGAGATGTAGGGTTCAAAGAGGTAATAAGAAGTTTGGCGGAGGGCTCCAGTTTCTAACACGGGTTCACAAAGTGGGTTCGGGGGGTTTCTGGGTATCGAAAAAAATAATAATAAGTGGTACTGAGTAATATCATATAAAAGACAGTTGCTTGCCCATCTCTGATGTCTTGTTTCTTGCTGTCATTGTGCATAATTGAACGTATTTTCTGATCGTTTAATATAAACCTTGAAAATAAGGAAATGTTCTTGTTAATTGTTACTGGCAATTGGAAAAGGGAAGCTTATTCCCACTTTATGTTCTCTGCTAAACTGCATTACAAAGTGATTAGCAAAATATGGGAATGTTACCCCCACAAATGCTACGAGGTAACTGATGTTTATTTAGGATGCTATTATTGAAATAGGGCACATCATTCTTCCATTAGCTAACCACAAGGATCGGAAATGATTATCCTATGTGGTTTAGACTGCTTTGCTATATCTGTGGCTGATTGCCTGATTCATGTTATTTTGCAGGCCTACATGTACGGATTCTTTAAAAACAAGAGGATTGTTCTCTATGATACACTGATTCAACAGGTGAGGAGTTGTGGGTTTTTTATTATTTTTTATTATTTTTAAGTTCCTCAACTTGTTTTTTTGTTTTATGTTTGGATTTATTATTTGTTTTATCCTTGAGTTATGGAAATTTATTCCTTGCTAGTTGCTTCCTTCTTTAAATTCTTTCATTTGGGTATTTGAGTGCTGCATTACTAGTCTTTCATAAATTCTTTGAAGGCTACAGAAGGAAATTAGTTGGTTGATGTACTTTCAGTTAAGAGTATCGGTGAATGAGGGAATTTTGAGTCCTTGTCGACATATCTAATTGTTTTCTAGGCATTACAATACTTTGAATGTGCTAGCTTAAGTGGGTTTGGCATTATAGGGTTATTACTGTTCGTTTGCAATGCTTCAAGCCGTTTTGTGATAAGTTGGAAACCCCCACAGCTCTTTCCTCTGCTGTCTGTTTTTCAACATATTTTGAAGAGACTGCCTATCCGGAAAAATTTTCCAGAGAATTTCCTTGTGATTTCCTGTCTCTTTTCTTTCTTTCTTCTTTTTATTTTTTTAAATGAAAATAATTAAAAAAAAAAAAAACTACTGTTAGAAAGCATTTCTTTTTTTATATTTTTATTTGTACTGGTTAATTAATATCATTCCCCAGTTTGCTCGGCAGTCAACTCTTCTGTTTATCACCTTTAGCTATGCTTATAGGTTGCATTTCCTTGTTGCCAATGTTAAGTGTAAGTTTAGACATGTTCCCTCCCTCTACTGTTCAAAGGTCTTTACATGGATAATGGTGTCTTGTAGTGCAAAAACGATGAAGAAATTGTTGCTGTGATAGCTCACGAGCTAGGGCATTGGAAACTTAATCATACAATGTACTCATTTATCGCTGTGCAAGTAAGCTGCAATCTTTCTCTTACCTATCTTAATTTTCTAACAAAGACGTGCTTGACTGATAGTGGGATTTGTTGTGACTTGTATAGCTTTTTAATTGTAGAAAACAACAGATAGTGTCGAAATGATTAGCATTTTAATTGACATGAGAAGCATATTGATTATGTAAAAGTTTTTGCTCCGTTTAGAAGTTCTTTGTGAGATTAAGTGTTAAGTAAATCTTGTGGTTTAGTCACTTATCAAAAAGGAAAAAAAGAAAAAAAAATCTTGTGGTTTAGTTCTTCCGACTAAGCCTTTTTTTTTTTTTTTGGGACAATTTATGGGCCCAAACCTCTGATTGATGTGCTATTGAGAATCCTAGTTGTGGTGTCACTTGTCTTGAAAGGAAATTTGAGGAGTCTTTTCAGAGTTTGGGATCTTTCTTTATTTCCTTTGAAACTCGAATCAATAGGGCTAGGGAAAACTTGAAGCAGGGAAATTTGGCTGAACTTCAACTGACCTAATATTTTAATCTTCAGAATCTTTTGACGTTAGGTTTTGTCTCTGGATAGTGCCTTACCAAGTGCTGTTTGCTTGCTTTATCATTTTTTCTTTATTGTAATGTAGATCCTTACATTTTTACAATTTGGAGGATATACTCTTGTGAGGAACTCAAGCAACTTGTTTCGAAGTTTTGGGTTTGATACACAGCCAGTACTCATTGGACTCATAATATTTCAGGTACTTGCGTATAAAACATGATCCGCCGTATGTATGTCATACAATTTTGTTTGGAATTGCTCATTGCATTAGCATTGCAAAATAATGGTTGCTTTACTTAAAATTTGCCGGTGTCTCCTAGGTTCCTGATATCATAGATACTTTTCATATACATACCATGTCTTGCCTTTGGATAAACCAATAGCATCTATATATATAGGAGAACAAGACTAATCAGTACTTGACAGAAACCCAACTCACGTTATTTGGCCATCGTCTTGCTATTGTTTCTTCTGTAGTAAACAAAAATCCTTGATGTTATTCTCCGACACTTCTAAGTTAATGAAACTGCAAACTTCAATATCTTACTTTCACGTATAGACAAATTATACCTGGGATGGTTTTGCGACTTATCTTTATCTGGCTTGTTATTTGCAGCATACTGTAATACCTCTCCAGCACCTAGTTAGTTTCGGTCTTAACCTTGTCAGCAGATCTTTTGAATTTCAGGTAACTTTTATATGGAGGTTGTTTTGCTGATTAAGTTGCCTTTTTTTTTTTCCTTCCCTTTTTCGAAAACTTAATATTTTCGTCTATATATTGTATTTTGCAGGCTGATGCCTTTGCTAAGAAGCTTGGTTACACCTCCTCCCTTCGTGTCGCTCTCGTGAAACTACAGGTAACATATTGTCGGTTCTCTTTCCCCATCACTGCTCTTTAGGAGTCTTTCTGCATGGTGATCTTTCATTTGAATTGTGTAGGCAGATTTAACGTCCCAAAAGGGGTTTGCTTTACATTCTCAATAGGTGCATTTGGTTGTGGAATATATCCTGTCAAATTTGAGGTCATTAGAAAATAGGTTGTATTACTATTACACTCCAAAAACGTCCAAGACTTGAGTCGGTGTTGATGCATACTTGTTGATGTTTTCGTAGTCTGTACACGTTTTTCGTCTGGTGAAGAATTGCATTACTGAATGGATATATGCGTTTTACAGGAAGAGAATTTGTCAGCTATGAATACTGATCCATGGTACTCGGCTTATCACTATTCGCATCCCCCGCTTGTCGAAAGGTTGGCTGCACTTGATGAGCCAGATAAAAAGGCAGACTAACACGGCCTACCTTTGGATATACATCATTAGAACGTCAAAGTATTGGGAATCCTTGCGAGTCAATAGCTCTATCTGCTAATGGAGCTCACACATCTTCCCAACTAGCAGTAATATAACTCATTGTAGCTAAGAGTTAAATCATTCACCAAGAAATGACCAAAAAGAGGAGAGAGAATGAAGAATTTGTCATAAATCTGTTATGTTTCCAAACTAACAATCATAACGACTTGCGCTAAGTTAAAGAGTTATGCTTATTTTGGTGGCTTTCTGCTATATGATGTATTGTAGTTTCTTTTGGGAAAAAACTTTTCACAGCGACTATCCTAATTTACCTTCCAAGCTTTTCTATATCCGTAGAGGAATTCTTATCTTAAATGCATTGTGGAATTTGACAGATGGGCTGTTTTCGTGCTTTATGTATGTATATGTGTTTTCTGCAACTTGTGCCACTGCCCACTAGTAAATTGTAATCAATTAATTAGGAACAGATTTGGATATCTATCTCCTTCACGCACCTAAATACCTAAATTTACAACTAAGGCCCAAGTTTTCCATTTTTTACAGTTTTTCGGATGGAAATTATAAGAGACTGGTCATATTTTAAAACATTCATGGTACATAGCATATTATTAAATATTTATGATAAATAACATATCTACAGTAATAATTTATTTTGCTTTAATTTTAAAACATTCATGGTAAATAAAACATTCATGGTAAATAAAATATTATAAAATATTTATAATAATAATTTTTAAAATATTTATGGTAAACAACATATTTACGGTAATAATTCATTTACATAACAAATTTATAAAGTAAATTTACCATAAATATGCTTCTAAATTAACCACTTATCGTTATCTATCATACATTCTTTATTACATCTTATTTATCATTAGTATTTTCAGAAAAAATACCATTTAACTCTTTCAGAGCAAGGAATAGCACAACAAGACAGCAAGGAAGTGCAGCAGCACATGTTTGAAGCGCTGCAGCCAAAGAAACATTACCTTTTAGGTGCTTGCAGTGCAGTCATAGGCGCTGCAGCGCCTGTTTGGGACGCTGCAGAGCCTTTTGTGCAGGCCCTCGGACCTGTTGGTTTTGGTAGCAGCGGGGATCCTGCAGAAATTGTGCATATGTGTGTGATTTGTGATCAGAAACGTTTCGAACTATTGCAGCCATTGGTGATATATTTTCACACATATCTGAACACCTATTAGTAATAGATATAACTGCTGTAATAGATGTATTAATCCATGAAGAGATATCTTTACATTGAAAGGTACCTTTATGTGAACGGTTTTGATGGTTGAAGATGGTGTGTTCATTTATGAAATGACACTTCTGTCTTTATTAATTTTCTAGAAAATTTTCAAACCTTATTCATGTTATGGAACACTATTATTGCTAGATATTGTGTTTAAGAATTTGTTGTATCTTGGGGGTACTTTGCAATAGAAACTCATTATCAAACTTTGAGAAGTTAGTGCAAATAAAACTTAAAATAAAATATTTTTATATGTCTTAAACCCTCTTATTTTCTGCATTCTTTTTATCATCTACACTCAAATTTCCTAACATTATCCGTAGTACGCCATAATGTGTGCGCACTCTTGCTTACTCTTATTCTTATGCCTAATAAGAATAAAGTATGTACAATAGTATGCATCTTGTCAGGTTTCAATATAGAATATGTTTTGATTCTCAAATAAAATGTATAGAATGCATTATGCAATACATAAGTGATTATTCTTACAAGAATCACCACAATATCTGCAACACATATGCAGTCCTCATAGTGACAGACCAGCAAACAAGTATATTTATGTATCTGCGACTTTGCTTTGGCATATTGTATCAAAAAAAAAAAAAAAAAAAAAACTTTGTTTTGACATAATTGATAATACAAATTAGGATTCCTCTCAGGGAAATGAACAAAAATGAATAAATAAATAAATAAATAAAAGAAAGTGATTGGGATCCAATGGCTAGGAGTGAGTTTGAGCATTGTTTTCTCGTGACGCGGGAAATTAATTTTTAAGATATATTGCGGTTATCCGTGAGATCAAAAAAATCTTTTCTGTAAGTGAAAATCTATAATATTGTATCCTCATTTAAGAAAATTTTTCTTCCAACCAATTAAATTAATAAATGCAACCATTTGATCTCTGAAACACATTCTTCATTACTCGACACATTCTAATTAGAGTAAAAATCTTTTTAAACTTAAACTGTCAAGGGGAAACAAAGAGACTATAACTTCCTTCTTTATTATTTTCTTCTTTCTTTATTATTGCTTCTTTTTTGTTGTGTTTAAACCCCTTCACAAGAAAAATATTACAGAATTAGAGTTTTTTTTTTGTATATAAAGGATATACTTGTAAATAGCTTTTTTCTTGTTTTTTGTCTTTTTCTTATTTGTTGAGCTGGAGGTTTGTTACAACAAAACTCAGGTCGTCCAGCATTTGATGTATATATTTTTCTGGCTATTGGCCTCTTCTTCTAGAATGAGATTTTCAGCTTCTCTTCTCAGAACTTTCCCTTTCTAATAAAAAACAAAGTTTAAAGGAGCAATCATACGTTTCATAAAACATCAAGGTCTAATGGCTATTAAAGGAGCAACCCCATTGATATTGGCTTGAACTTCAAGCACACATCCTGTGGAAGTGTATAGTTGTAGCCAGCACAGAACATTTGAGAATTTAAGAGACAATATGGTTTATTGATCAAGTTTAGGGGGTTAATTTCAAATTTACTCCCTAGAGAATAGTCGTTATCTTACTCCGTCCCTTACTTTTTCAAATTTTTATTATTTTTTCTTCCTATTTCTCTTCTTTTTTTTTTTTTTCTCTTCCTTTCAAACATTGTCCATTCTTTTCGTTTCCTTATCGTAAAATTTTCTCTTTTTTCTTTATTTGTAATTTCAATCTTTATATTATAAATAAGGATATGTGTCCTTTTATATATCTTGATCTATTATGGTAATGGATTTCATCCATCGGATCTTGGTCTAAGAGTGGTTTTTCTATTTTATTTTTAACATTTTTGTGTGCTTTTGCATGGACTTTAATATCTTGATCTATTATGGTAATGTATTTCATCCACTTGCGGTGTTATATGTACACTAATTGTTGCACAATGAATTCCTCCATTTTTTTAGTCAAAATAATAGTTTTAACTGTTTTTATTTGGAGAAAATTATTGATTCTACCCCCTTAAGTACATGACTTATTAAAAGTATTCATTTTAAAAAACTCTGCCTTTTGACTAATTCTAGTCTAAAAGATAGAAATATATTGACTAATGTTAAGGGGTAGAAATAAAATAGGGTTCCACTTCAAGGGATATTTACATTTTTGTACTCTATATTTTAGGTTTATTCAAAATGTATACATTTGGTTTTTAATCTCATCAAATGTATAACTTCAAATTAGATTTAATATACGAATCTATATCTTATTTCGGTCAATAATTGATTTTAACTTTTAAATGACCAAACTATCCTTAAAAAAAGAGAGAAAAGAAACTAAAACTTACAAAAAAAAAATTAAAACACAAAAAAAATCCATTTCAATTGTATTTTGTATATTTTTTAGGTCAAAACTAGTTTATGGTTTTTTTTTCTAGTTTTTTATCCAAGGGTATTTTAGATATTTCTAAGGTTAAAATCAAGAATTGGTTGTGAAAATGTATAAATTTAGGTATTAAATTTAATTTAAAAGTATGTATTTAATGAGATTAAAAACTGAATGTATAATTTTTAAATAAATCTAAAACACAGGATATAAAAATGTACATATCCCTTTTAAAAATTTCCTACCTACAGAGTAGAAATGTAAGAATATTACATGTCTGACTAAAAAATTTTTAAGGGCCCATTTGAAAAGTGGGTTCAAACCAAAGAGAAAGCACTGTTAGAACCAGACCAAAGTGGTTTGAACCCATCCTTCAAACATACCCCAATTCTAACACAAACTCTAATGCAAATCTTCCAAATTCAATCTTCAATTTAACTGGAAGTTAACAAAATGGGGTATATTTTAATAATTTCAAATGTCTGGGATAAATTGTCAAAATAGAAGTTTTAGGAGGTAAGTTGTCAAAACAAAAAATTGAGATAGTTAAATTTAAAAGGCTTAAAACGTTTACCCAATTTGGTGTGATAATGTGGGAATCCTTTTGCTACTTAAATTACATTATTCAGGATATAAAATTACCATATCAATTGTTGTTGTACAACATTAATGTAAAAATTTTGCATACGTAAATTCAATTTTGATGGGCGTGGCTAGATAAAAAAAAAAAAAAAAAAACAAGGGAGGTTACGCACAAGCAGGATCCCAAATTAAAAATAAAAAGGTAAGAGAGAGAGAGAGAGAGAGAGAACAAATTGCTTCTCATCTCTCCATTTCAAAAAAAAAAATGCTGCTCATCCATAATAATAGGATCTAATTCTGCAAACTATACATTGTTTGAGGCCGTTTACTATAATGACGGCATTATAATTAACATGTGGCTTATACTCTCATGCTGCTCTTTACATTGTCTTCCCTCTTAACAATTGGGACCCATTAATGATCGCCAACAATTACTTAGATTGTGTGAGTATCGTCAAATTTTATATTTTTATTTATCTTATCAAAGAATAATAGAGGTGAAAATTTAGGCTATCTGGCTCGAACTTAATAGCCCTAGTGAGAATTTTGAGCCGGCTCAGTTTATTATTTTCATTGAGCCGGGCTAATTTTAAAAGAAGGAAGGTCGATCCAATAGGTCTCGTGGCTCGAAATTTACAAAGTATTTTTAAGATAAATTTTAAAAAAGATGTGTAAACAGCCCGAAGAAAGTTTAAGGCTTAAAACCTAAGCTCGACCAACCAGGAGTTAGGGCCGGCCCAAGACAGGGCCAACAATATCAGGCCTCAGGCCGGCCCATTTAGTTCGACCTAAATTTACAGCTCTAATGAATAATGAGGGAGTTGTGAGAGAGGAGAGGAGACTGGAAGTTAAAATCTAAAAGTCCACTACACACTCCAAAACAATGGTAGTTCTAATCACACCCCTCTTTTTACTCTCTCTACACACACCTTCTAAGTACACATTTCACTTAATTTTAAAAGAATTAAATTCTTCTTACATACCCCTAATATTATAAGATTACCTTTAACTATTTTTATAAGATTATTAATTCTTAAACATTTTATTTTTCTTTCTGCACTCATACTTTTATTTTAATTTGCTATTTTAATAGTATTATTTTTTATTTCTTTTTTTTTTTAGAAGTTTTGGACGTGAAGTCTTTTCTCATACATAAAGAAAATTTACTGTTGCATTTTTTAAAAAAAAATAAATAAAGGACTAAATATAAGAATAATCACAATATAATTGTTATATCTGTTGAGGTATTGATAAAAAAGAAAAAAATAGGAAAATAAAAGCGATTTCTGAAGAGTATAAAAAAATAGAGATAGAATGAAACATAAAAAGAAGAAAAACAATGCAACGTTATAAAAGCAAAAGGATAAAATAAAATAGTCATCCTTTAAAAACAAAATAATTAATAAAAAACAAAATTTAGGATAATATTATGTGGGGTGTGTTAAAAGAAAAAAATATGTAATTGTTTTTCTTTTATAACAAAATTTGATTATGTAATTAAGTCATGATAATTGTCTTTTTTTTATCATTTTATGCGAGGATTCTTTTATCATTAGGAATTAAATTTTAAAGGGAGTGTGAAGAATAACATGTGTGTAAATAGAATCACCCCTAAAACAATAGAGGACGCAACTTATTCATGTTTTCATCTTCTTAATAATATCATGTCATATTACTTAAAATATCAAGTCCCTGTTTGTTTTACTAATTTAGCTCAGTTTAACTCAGTTTGAATAGTGAGCATGGTTTAAATTCATATCTAATAAGCACTCAGTTTGAATTATATTTCATATTTAAACTGAGTTAAACTGTCTAACTTAGAGTTTAGCTCCTCCTTAAGTTCAATTGTTCAAAGTCAAACTATTTTTTAACAATAAAGAGGTGGTCACACTATTTT
This sequence comes from Morus notabilis, assembly GCF_000414095.1. Lineage (NCBI taxonomy): Eukaryota > Viridiplantae > Streptophyta > Magnoliopsida > Rosales > Moraceae > Morus > Morus notabilis. The sequence goes on along the minus strand of NW_010374042.1, from coordinate 455,251 downwards.
TCATACATATTAAACACACATTTAAATTTTATTCTTTGTTAAGATTAAAATTTAAACTACATTGAAACGTTAATTTAAAATATAATTTAAATTACACAGTTTAAATTTTTCTATTCAAATAAAAAAAATTCAAAACAACAAAATTCGTATCAACGAACTAAACACATCAACTAAAATAACATCTCAATTAAAATATAACACATTTTAATTAAAATATTTTTTAAAATAATATGATACGTTAATTAAAATGACATCTCAATTTAAATATGACACGTCTTAATTAAAATATTCTTTTAAGTAAGATGACATTGATTAATTGGACCCAAATACGATGGCATCATTCAAAGGGTAATTTAGTAATCACACATACTCGACAGCTCAACTGGCACAGTCCTACCACTGTAATGAAGGAGAACAAGAAAGAATTATACACCTTTTTAAACGCTCTCTCTCTCTCTCTACCTCCAAATTCTATTGCCGGAGAATTCTCATTAAAAAACAATTTAAAAAAAAAACTGAAAAATTCATCGAATTCTCCGGCAACTGAAATGCCCCAAAACCTGCCACAACACTTCCCTCTCTAAGCAATCCACCAAAACGACAACAAAAGGAGAAGAAACGACCAAAAAAGCAAGCAAGATGTCGGTGTACGACGCTGCGTTTGTGAACTCGGAGCTGTCGAAGCCGACATCAATCTTCGGCCTCCGGCTATGGGTGGTCATCGGGATCCTCGTCGGGTCCCTCATCGTCATCACTCTCTTCCTCCTCTCCATCTGCATCACCTCTCGCCACCGCACCAACGGCAAGGCCACCGCCAAAACGGCGTCGTCTTCTAAGCCGGCCATGGCGGCCTCCGATGTCCACACTCCGGTGATCTCCAAGGAAATCCAGGAGATCGTGCACCACCCGAGGGAGGCCGAAATCCAGGTCGAGATCGGGAAGCCCGACCACCGCGTCGTCGTCTACTCGGATCGGGTCTCCAGTGGCGAGAGCCGAGGGACAATGATGAGCGGCGGCGGCGTAGGAGGAGATACGGCGTCGTTCGGCGGGAGCGGGAATGTGGGCCCCGAGGTGTCGCATCTCGGTTGGGGGAGGTGGTATACTCTCAGAGAGCTCGAAGCGGCGACCAACGGACTTTCTCCGGAGAATGTCATTGGAGAAGGAGGCTATGGGATTGTGTATGGTGGGATTCTTGGTGACGGTACTAGAGTCGCCGTTAAGAATCTCTTGAATAACAGGTAAAATTCTCATGATTTCTTCTTTTTTATTGGATGTTTGGTTGGTGAGAAAGTAGAAGGAAAGTGAGAAAAGTTGGTGCGTTTTTTATTATTTGTTTCTGTTTGTGTTCTATTAATGTTAGTTTAGATTAAATTAAATTGGTGGAAAAGTAATGGAATTGATAGATAAGTGATTTTTGGTTTGTTTGCTGGTAGTGGAAAATTGAAAATTCAATTCTTAGTATCTGATGAGACATATTACATGTTTGCTTTTGAAATTTATATGTTTGCTTTTGAAATTTATTTGCGGTTTTATGTGGTTTGATGAAGTTCTTTTTTATTTTGTTTTATTTTATTTCTGGTATTGAGTAATTCTCAGCATTCTAATGACGTGTTTGTGTATGTTTGCAAATACATTGCCAGTCTTTTTTGTGTATTTTCGTTATTCTTGTCTTGTTTTGATTGAATTTGTGCTGTAAATTCGTTTGCTTTATGACAAGAAAGGAACCCATCTTCTTCCTTCTAGACTTCAGTAGTAATATTCGCTTGCCTAAAAAATTATTGATATTGATACCTGCTCAGTTTTATTCACCAATTTTTATCCCATTTTTGGATTTTGAATTTTGCATCGTATCCCTTTATTTTTACTGTTCATCAATGGCTACTTGCTCGGATTTGTTAACCTTTTTTTATCCATTCTTCTGGATTTTGAATATTGTACTATCTTTTTACATGTATAAGCAATGCGTTTGCTCATGAGAATGGTCAATTGTCAGGGGTCAAGCTGAGAGGGAGTTTAAGGTGGAGGTTGAAGCAATTGGGCGTGTGCGGCACAAAAATCTTGTGAGACTGCTTGGATATTGTGTTGAGGGTGCATATCGGTAGGAACAATCTATATTGGAATGCTGAGCTCTATTAAGGCTTCGAGTTTTTGAGTTTTGGTAAGTGTCAGGAGATTTCATCTGTTTGGGTTTTGTTTATCAGGATGCTTGTGTATGAGTATGTTGACAATGGCAATTTGGATCAATGGCTTCACGGAGATGTTGGTGAAGTCAGCCCACTAACATGGGAGATACGTATAAACATCATACTGGGAACAGCAAAAGGGTACTAATATCTATAATTTTGTCTAGACATATTTCCTTTTCAAGTTTAATGTTTATGCATGCCAACATGCCTAAACTTGCATTTTTCATCGACGTGTGCAGGTTGGCTTATCTTCACGAGGGTCTTGAACCAAAAGTTGTCCATCGTGATGTTAAATCTAGCAACATACTACTTGATCGTCAATGGAATGCGAAGGTATCTGATTTCGGTCTTGCTAAGCTCCTGTGCTCTGAGAACAGTTATGTGACAACTCGAGTGATGGGGACTTTTGGGTTAGTATATTTCATTGTATTGTTGCTGGTTTTGGTTATTATTGAATATGTAAAATGGTTTGAGGACACATGCATCAAGAATCTTGTTGTTATGTTCTTAAGAGTTGGAAAACAACTCTCATGGTGTTTTTCTGTAGCTATGTTGCACCAGAATATGCTTGCACTGGAATGCTGAATGAGAAGAGTGATGTTTATAGCTTCGGAATTCTTATCATGGAACTAATCTCTGGGAGAAGCCCTGTTGACTATAGTCGACCACAGGGAGAGGTTAATTTTTTTTCTACACACAATTTCTTTGTAACCTTGTTGCGTCAAATTTTGTTTCCCTGCTGCTAAGTTTAAGTTGAAAATGCATTTTTGTTTGCAGGTGAATCTGGTTGATTGGTTAAAATCCATGGTTGGGAACCGAAAAGCTGAGCAAGTAGTTGATCCCAAGATGCCTGAGATGCCTGCTTCTAAAGCACTTAAACGTATTCTTCTGGTCGCCCTCCGATGTGTTGATCCTGATGCAACAAAGAGGCCAAAAATGGGACATGTAATCCACATGCTAGAGGCAGATGAATTGCTCATTCGTGATGTATGCCACACTGATGCCAAAACTGTTGTTCTTTTAATATTGGATAACCAAGTGCTAATTCTTTACCTATTTCTGTTTCTAATATGCAGGAGCGCCACATTAAGAAAGATTGTTTCCAGTCAAATCGTGATTACCAGCGGGAGAATCCTGGTGTTGCGAAGATAGGTGATAAACAATTGGGTGTAGAGACTTCTGATACAAGCGATGGTAATAGTGTCAGGAGTCATCATCAGCCAACAAGGTGGAGATAACGATGACATTGGAGGATTTGATGACTAACAGATAAGATTCCAGTTTTGAAGCTCAATTTCATTTCCCACAAATTTATTTTTTTGATGTACCTTCAATTGCATAAGATAAAACCGACAGTTCTGCATTTGTTGTATGCTTAGCTTCCTTACCTTTGTCAAATGTACCTGCATCAAATTGTGATGCCCTTGTACAATTGGAAGAAATTTATTTATTTATCCCTTGTTATAGGTACCATAGGTCATCAAATTTGTTCCGTTTGTAAAACATAATGTTGCTAGTGTTACCGTAGAGATACATTATTTCCTAATGTCTACATTATAAAAAGCCAATTTATATAATGACATTTTTCTCCTCTCATCCTCATTTTGGTACATTCTTTACTTCTCATTCTTGAGCTTTCAAACTTTATGTCACCATCATTGCCAGCCTCAAAGCCCAGATGGGGATTATGGGTGGTGGGCCCACCCATTTACCGGCTACTTTGATAAGCACTTATATAGACATCAACATCAAGGCCAACCTCAAAATTTGGATGGTTCTTACAATGGACCAAGTAACCAGCTAATGAGTTGAAAAATATGCTTGCTGCAACATTACTTATTCATGTGGCTTTTCTTTCCCTGGTAGGACCCCTAAGGTGGGAAATCCATGTCCATATTGGAATGGTGTTGGTTTCACCATCAATGAGAGAACATGATTTTGTTTGTTTTTGCATTTCTTTTCTGGGGTTCAAATTACTGTTGAAATTTTGTCGTCGATAAGTGTTCTAGACTCTAGAGTAAGCTGGCGGTTTATTGTTTCATTGGGTAGTCGTTTTGTCCGCTTGCTTTCAGCCTGCAACCTCTGGAGTTTGGAATGTGATTGCTTAGTGGTTTGGTTTTTCTCTTTTGAACTGGTCTTTTAATTCCAACTATTAGTTTTTTGGTCTCTTTTTGCATGCTTTTTTCCTGTGATCAAGCAAGCTATTTAAGAAGCTTGTCTACATGCTCATATATATATATATATATATATATATATTTACACACACACACAAACAACAAGGTATGGTTTTTGTGTTGGGTTTGGGTTTCCTTTCTTGGATTTTTGCGTAACAAAAGGAAAAAAAAAAAAAAAAAAAAAAAAAAAAAAAAAAAAAAAAAAGAGTGGAAAAAATCTCTGGACGAAGGGAAAAGGAAAGTTGCTGAAGAAGTGGCATCTTGGCGTTTGGAACGTTGATCTGGGAAAAAAGTAGAGTAAATGAATAAAAGAAGAGAACCTTAAATAATAAACAAATAAAAGAAAAACTGTACTTGGTTTTGTACTTCTACTTTTAGATGCCTCTAGGCTCTACTTGCATTCCATAAGAAGACCACACCTCTAAACCTTATAAGAAAGGCACCATCTATTTTACAAGCTTTGTTGGTCAATTGACTTTTGTCACCGTTTGACTCTTTGTTCCGATGGAGGTATATCGTCGTATACACAATGAGGTGGGCATCATATGATAGGACTCACGTGAAACTCTCATCTCAAGTGGAGCTTATTTTTGTGTTTGATGGAAAAAAATCTCCATCGGAACAAATAGGACTGCTCTCTCTTTATTCTTTTGTTTTGTTGGTTTAATCCTATTGGTACGACCCGTTGAATTTGGGAAATTTTGAATTTTCTAATCCACTATTCTGTAGTGATAAGTTTTGATAACATAGAGAGCGAGAAAGATGCTTACATAGAGTTATGGATCAATGATTTAAATATTAAATATTTATTGGATGGGCAATTTGCCATCTGTAGTATCTCTTAACAAATTTTATTTTTCTTAAGCCTTAACAAATTTGTATATAGCTCTTTTTTTACACGATTAATTGTCTGTTTGTTCGTATTGAGTATGGTGTCACATAGCTTAGCAAACAAGTATGGTATCAGATAAGAGATAACAAATTATGGTTCTGTAGAAAAAATAACAATAATAACAAATTATTTAAGTTTTATTCATTAAATGCTAGTCTTCTACTGTTCTTTGTTGGGTCAGGAGTTGTTTCTTTGAAAAGTTTTTATTTTTTTATTTAAGTTTTTAATTTGCCGACAAATTTTAGCTTGGAGTTTTGAGACGCATTCATGATGCTTTAATGCCAATCAAATGCCGTCAGACCGGTGGATTTATTTTTCCATTTTATTTTTGAGACTTTTTTTCGGTGAGTTAATATATTAATAAGTTAAATTTTTTATCGGTTAAATTTATATAAAATTACGTAAAAATTAAAAAATAAATAAATTTAAAAATTAAAAAAACTTAATTTATAACGTATAAGAGAATTTTCCTTTATTTTTATCGTTTTGGATTTTTTTTTTCATTCATATGATAGTTATGTTTTGTGGGAAAAACAACTCACACTTGGTCGCTGACGGTTTACAATAAATATTGTGCATAATTTAGATTAATGTATCTGTTGTACTTAAAATTATTTGCATCGATGTTGTAAAAAAAAAAAAAAAAAAACAGAGAGAGTTTTGCATTGAGTGAACTTTTTTTTGTCAATTGATTTCTTAAGGACAAAAGATTCTTTAGATACGGAAAGATACACTTTTGTACGAAAACCATTTTTTTAAAAAAAGACCTCCAAAAATGTTTTCTTTTTTAGAGATTTTTTAATACATTGTATGAGTAAGTTAAGTTTTTTTAACTATTATATAGTGTATTTTTAATTTTTATGTAATTTTATACATATTTAATATATAAAAAATTTGACCTACTAATATATTAACGTATAAAAAAAAAAGTCTTTTTCTTTTGCATATATATCTGTTCAATATATATATATATATATATGTATATAGTTGAAATATTTGAGTTGTTCGTTCATTTTTTCACTCTTACCCCTCCACATATTAGCAAAGTTAATATAGCTCTAATTTCAAAAGAGAAAATTAAAGATTCTATTTCTTTAAGTATTTGACTTATAAAAAATATTTATTTTAAAAAATTATATCGCTTGACTAGTTTTAATCTAACATGTAGAAATATATGAGTTAATATTAAGATGCAGAAATAAAAATGCAGTCTATTTCAAGATGTATTTTTAAAAATTGCTCATTGTAAAAACATAAAATTGGACCGCCAACTTGACATAAAAAGGATAATCTTGACAAATATCTTTTGAAAATACATGAGTCATAATTTTTATCTTTTACTCTTTGATTCATAACTTTTTTAGTTAAATAATTATACTAATAAAATAATATTTATAAAAAATAAAGAGTAAAATCTAGATTCATACACAAAATAAATTCTATAATTTTCTCACATAAAAAAGTAAGTTAGCCCAACCTGTTTGAGCACGTGATCAGACCAGCCCATATTTTTATAAGAAACATAATATTGAAAAAAAGGAAAATTGTATTAACATCTTAATATTTTATTAAAGCACCCCTAAATAAATATATTTTATTAAAATTAAAAAAAAATTCCTTTTAATATTGAAATTTCAAAAAATTCCTCAAATACCCTTATGTACCCCCATCACTTTTCTCATATCGCACGAGGTTATATCCTATATTCTGCGAAACTAATTTTTCGCTTTGTTGAAAAGAATTTTGCTTTTCATTCAAATGATTTTAAGTTGCGTGGTTGTTGTGCATTCAACCTGCAAAAATATGATAAATAACATTAAAATTTCATTTATTTTACCGATTTGAGTTTAAAATTTAAGTTTTATTATAGTAAAAAGCTCTCAGAAACAGTCACATCTAACTTTTTTGTTACAGTAAAAAATTTTCACATAAAATCACATATCAACTCGAATTAAAAACTCAAATCAGCGAATTAAACGGGTCCTAAATAAAAAAAAAACTCAAATTCATCTAATAACGACTACAATGAAAATATGAAAAAATAAATTAAAAAATGAAAAGAGAAAACTAGAGAGAACTACTAAACGGATGAGGAAAAAAAATCAAAATAAGAGCCAATGTTAAGAACAATTTCAATAGAAGAAAGAAAACCCCAATATGGACTATTGAACAATTACCGAGAACAAAAATGAAAAACCACCCTTCCTAAGAGCATTTTTAAGGAACTTTTTAAATTTTAGTTAAATATTAACTAAAATGGTTAAAAAGTTATTTTATCTACAAATTTTTCAGTGATACACTCTATGCTTCCTACTTTAGTTAAGTACTAGTGGATTACCCGTGCATTCGCACGGGTACGTAATAGTATAATTAATAGTAATTTAAATAAATAAAGCGTATAAAAATACACACACACACATATATATATGTTTATAAGTTGTATATCTGTAACACGTATATATATATATATATACATATATACACATTTATTTAGATGATTACATTTATACATAAAAATATACATACTTATTTACATATATACAGAGACTTATTCATGTAATCACTTCTTTTTCTTTTCGGCCGTCGTTTCTTCTGAGTTGTAGATAAGAAGGAAAAAAATAAGGAAAAAAATATTATTAAATTGTAACAATTGTTAATAAACGTGTTCATACTTATTAAAATATTTAATATAACATATACTACAAAATTTTACCTGAGTTGTTTTCTTTTTTTCGATGAACTTCCGAAAGAGGTAGATTCGTGAGGGACTAAAACAGAATGAATTGGCTCTGAAACTGATGATGTTTCTTTTGAAGACGCAGTTGTTAGAGGTGGTAAATACAACTGAGGTTGCTCGTCGTTAAAAGTCTTCGAAATAACTTTATCAATAAGAGCTCCCCGAGTCCGAAACTGTATGACAAATATTTTTTATATTCCTCTTATTTCTTCTAAAATAGGAGGAATCATGTAGCGATCAGTGTATCCCTCATCATAAGTAAGTGTGGAGCAAGCTTTATTAATAAGTGACTGCACAGTTTTACCGAACATTACAGCGTCTGTTCTTCCAGTGTTATCTTCAATCTGTATATTTATTTTGTACCTGTATAAGAAAAGTAAATTATATTTATTGTGTTTATTAGTAGGAAATTAAAGCGCCTATTTTTTATAATAGAATTTATTACCAAGTAAGTGGCATTGTAGATAGATATCCATCGGTGTCACACCACCATGATGTCCCAGATTCTTGTACTTGTCTATAACACTTTGTGCAGGCATAGTAAAACCATCCTTGATGTGTATATAAGTCAGTTATAGTTGCTCTAACTGTATATTTTGTTTCCTGTTATGTAGAAAAGGGAACAATTTAATTTAATATATATACATATTATATTTAATGGACTATATTTATAAACTTTGTACCCGATTTTGGAAAGCATCTAATGCTCGTAATTTAGCGATGGTAATGCGATTTGTGTTTTTTTGGTCTTCTAATGATATTGCTAGCCTCGCCGCTGTATAAGAAAAGTAAATTATATTTATTGTGTTTATTAGTAGGAAATTAAAGCGCCTATTTTTTATAATAGAATTTATTACCAAGTAAGTGGCATTGTAGATAGATATCCATCGGTGTCACACCACCATGATGTCCCAGATTCTTGTACTTGTCTATAACACTTTGTGCAGGCATAGTAAAACCATCATTGATATGTATATAAGTCAGTTATAGTTGCTCTAACTATATATTTTGTTTCCTGTTATGTAGAAAAGGGAATAATTTAATTTAATATATATACATATTATATTTAATGGACTATATTTATAAACTTTGTACCCGATTTT